>NC_083601.1:41260373-41560551 GCF_029168945.1 Cannabis sativa
TGGTTAATGTAAGAATTTAAGTTTACATTACACAAGGCAAAACTCTCTTATATTTTTAGATCAATGTTTGAAGTAATAAACAAAGAGTAATTATATAGTTTTTGATTCTAGAGTTCATCTAATTTTAGTCAATAAACAATTAGAATGAAAAAAAATTGTTATTATTATATTATTTTCTTTATTTAAAATTTTATATAGGAAATTTGTTAAAATATATTTAAAAATTTAGATTATTCTTTTAATATACCACCTTTAAACAAATACTTTAAATATTCTCCACACACCCTAAAATTCAAATTATCCTTACAATTTAAAAACTCTCTTCTCCCACTCTCTCTGTCTAACTTCCCCCCCCCCCCCCCCTCTCTGTTATTCTCAGCCCCAAACCTTTCTAGCATCGACTGTTCACGAGCTCCGACCGACCAAGACGACCCACGACCAAATCTTCCTTCGGTCAGGACCAAGACTACCTACAACCCACGACCAAGACGACCCACGACTGAGAAGACCCATGACGACTCGCGACGACCCACGAGAAGCATCCAAGACAACCCACGACCACCACATTTTTTTCTAGTTTTTGACCCATCTAGCGCTTGTTTTCTGCATTTTTTTTTTTCTAGTTTTCGAGTCTTTGACGATGTCGCGAAACATCGCTAGATATCGCGAAATCATGAAACATCTCTAAATGTCTCCAATTCATAACAACGTTTGTTTTTTGCCTTTTTTTTTTTAGTTTTTGATGATGTCGCAAAACATCGCTAAATGTCGCGAAACATTACGAAATCGTGAAAACATCTCTAAATGTCTCCAATTCACAACATCGTGAAACACATTGTGAATATCATCGCTAAATATCACAAATCATCACTAAACTTTATCCCTGACCTCAGATTTGTTCTACCATTGCAAATACATCATAAAATATCACAAAAAACTGGTAAACCAAAAGAAAAAACACAAAAAAACGAGAGAAGTTTTTTTGAAATATAAGGCGGCCGAACAACACTAGCTCTGGTGATGGGTCGTCCGACTGGTAGAGTGTGTGTGTGGTGTGAGTATCCTAGAGAGAGAGAGAGAGAGAGAGAGAGAGAGAGAGAGAGATGTTTGGTTTTTATTTGTTTAGGGGTAAAATTGGATGAGAAAAATTGTGTAAATATATTTTGCATGATGCAAAATATGTTAGCATATTTTTAGTGGATAAATTAATTTTAAGCATATAATATCAAATTTCCCTTTTATATTAAACATTTAATTTCTAATACAATAATATTATTTATTTAAATAAATTACATATAACTTTATTTAATATAACAGTTAAAAATTAAAATCATTACTTAATTAAAAAAATTAAATTTCTCAAAAAAAAAAATTAAAAAAACTAAGCATACTCACATTACACTAAACCTAGTAATTAATGAAGCTCCTTGTTGCGATATTTAGCACACGCAAGTGTACGTATCGTTTCAAATAGTAGACTCACTAGGAGTGAGGTCTATCCCACAGGGAGTGTAGTTAAGTACTTTGAAATTAAACTTTTACTTCTATTTGATTAAATAAAAGATAGAAAAAAAAACAATGAAGTATAAGAAAAATAGTTGGAAGCAACGATTCGAGAAAATTAATAGTTAATAAACTAGGGTGTCGATTTCAATTGTTTTTATTGAATATGGTCTAATATGATTATTTTTCTAATAATTAATTCCTATGCAATAGCAGGTTTACTAAGGTAATTTATAGTCTTCTCAGATATATAAACCTCAATTACATGCAAACTTTCTACTCTCGTGATAAATTTAACATGCAACAGGCATTAAACACAGAAACCCTATAAGCTATCTAAACCATATAGGTACTCTCGTCCTATATCGAAATTTAGTTCTATTCTACTATAGCATATTTGACATTCACTTCTCAGATCTCGCATCAAAATCATAAACAGTTAATTGGTGGCCAGACAATTAAAAGTAATTAAGCACAAATAAAATAGAATACATAGAAATTAGGGGGAAAATTAATCATATTAAAACCATAAACAATATCAAACAATATCCATCTAACTCTAATAAAGTGTTTAGTTACTCATGTTCAATGAAGCATAATTACACATATTAACTTAAAGAAAAGAGATGAAAATAGAGAAGAGAAGAAAAGAAGAATGCTGAAAAACCCTGAGCAGTATGTCTCCAGTATTGCAGTTGATCTCTCCACTATTCTCTCTTTTTTTCTCTCTAAAATTGCTCTGAGATTGGTTGCTGAAATCAACTCTCTTATGCTCTTTATATAGGCATTCAGGGCCTAAAAAGATGGAAAATCGCACATGTTAAATGCCCATTCAAACTGGGAAACCCCCAACACCCACGTGAGATAAAAATACGATTTTTGTGCTGTTTAGGGAGGCGGGCCGCGGCATGCTAAAGCCATGCCGCGGCCCGTGTTGGAAGCGATTTTTCTGCTGCGTCGACTGATAGTATTTTGGCCATAACTCTCTCAATATTGCTCGGAATTGGATGATTCAAGATGTTCCGGAAAGATAAAAGAGAGATCTAGAACTTTTATGTTTTGACTTTTTCCAAAATCCAATCAGAACACCGTCGAATTCAGGCTTTCGGCTTCCACAATTTTCTCTATTTTAAATATCATGATATTTTTTATCTTTTTCCCATCTTTTTCTCTGATATTTTTCTTATCTTCTTCTATTTTAAATTTGTAAAAATAAAAGATAACAAGCGTAAAAATGCTCCAAACACGATTAAAACTTAATTAAAAATATACTAAACTTAATCTGAAATTAATACCAAAAATAACCTAACACTCCTACAAGTAGAAATCTGATAAAAAGCATTTCATAAAAAATTGAAAAAATAAAATAACAAATACTTCCTTTAATTATATAAATCCTTTACTTTTCAAAAGAAATATATAAATCATTGACATTAATTTTTAAAATTTAATTTTTGACGTTTAAAATATTTTAATCAGTATTTAAACTACCAAGGGCCGCACCAAAATATTCTTGCCCAAAAATAGTAGATATCTAAAGGGAAGGGATTACTATAACAAGTATTATAGCATGTAATAGTATTATAGTACTACACCAAATAATTTTGTTCCAACCAAGCTAATGTTAATTAATCAAAATAAAAAACCCTTATCCAAACCCCAGCATCTCCGTAAGAGAGCACTCCCAACTAAATTTGTAAATAAGCATAAGAATTTTTATTTTTTTTTTGATTTAAAAGCATAAGAAATTTTAACATGGCACGAAATGAGATCAAATACACTATTCTAAGTTTTTTTTTAATGAAAATTCAATTTTGTTAACCATTAATTTCTGTTACTAAATAAAATAACAAATTAGTTAGAACAAACTCCAAATTAAAGAGATAATTAGAAGCTCTAGCAAATATATAAACCACTATATTACCTTATTGTTTAACAAAAACAATAGAAACATTTCTCAAAAGAACAAGCAAACACTTACAGTCATTAATTACATGTCTAAATAAAAAAATCATAGAAAATAAATTTCGTAAGGTTTAGATTTAGAACAACACAAAGACAATCAATCCCCAGAATTTTGTATTGCTATTTTAAGTTTGATCATAATAAAATGAATAATTATAGGTCATTAGATATTTTTACTCAGCTAAAAAATGTGTAACTAAATTCCAATTGAAATTAAACCTTTAAATAACTTAAGTGATATTTTTAATTTATTGAGGTTAAATTAAAAATACTTAAGTCTATTAGGTTATATATTCGTAGTAGTCTTCAATAGGGATGTTCGTGGTGCGGGTAATGCGGTTTTTGACTATTTTTTCAAACCAACCCGCACATGCAGTTTTTTAAATTTCCCAAACCGCAATCGCACCGCAAAATTAAAAAACCGCACTGCCAAAAATAGTGCGATGCGGTGCGGTTTTTGTAGTTTATGCGGTTTGGACTATCACTAAATAATTAAACTATCACAAATACAACAAACTTTGAGCAAAACTTGTCAAAATACCATAAGGCTTGAAAATATATATGAAAAAAAAAATTAAGTGTCAACAGTACAATAATTAGTAGACTTTAAGTTGAACATTCACATATTGAACCTAAATAAATATAAAAATTGATATTTTTATAATATGCGATGCGGTGCGATTTGAACTGCATATTAACAATTCAAAACCGCAAACCGCACTGCACCGCGCGATTTAGGAAAAATTCAAACCGCGACCGCACCGCAAAGAATTTCAAACCGCATTTTTTTTACGGTGTGGTGCAGTACGGGCAGTTTGATGCACCCCTAGTCTTCAACTAGAAATACTCTATTCTCATCTTTCCTCATCAAAAGAGAAAATTAAAATAAAATTGTATTTTTGAATCTTTCCTCACCAAAAGAGAAAATTAAAATAAAATTGTATTTTTGAAAAATAATTACCCCAAGATCATCACTGCAAATATCATCCCTACCAATAAATTAAAGTATGTTTTTGCTATTTGAGTTATTTTTTTAAAAAAAAATTGAATCAACAAAAATAATTTTTTAATAATCTTCATTAAAGTAAAATAAGTATTACCCGATATAAAATTGCGTTAATAACGATATTACACCTTACAAGGATGATACGCAAAGGTGAAGAAAACTGAAAAAAAAAAAATTATATAAACATGGATGTGGACATGACATGACTCCTATTATCCTCTACAAACTCATGCCTTGTGAATTCACTAAATAGACAAAAGTATGAACAATACCTCATCAAAAATGGTAAATTTCAAAAGCAAACGATCAAAAAAAACAAGGTCAGGCTAAACAAAAACAAAAAGCCTGAACCCAAAGGTGCAACTACTTAGATAAGGAAATGTACAAAAAAAAAAAAAAGAGAAGAAAATTGAATGTACACATTGAGATGGGTTGGGTATTCTTCTGGGGCTGAAGCTGCAACTGCAACTGAGAGAGACACTAAATCAATCCACTCGACTGGTCAAGGGAACCAATTTCATATGTGAGAAGAGAACATTGTGATTGTGATCAGGTTCCATCAACTTCCAATTCCAAGCACCCCTCTGGATTTTGAAAATGAATAAAATCTTCCGATTCAGTTCTCTATCATTCTCTTCAATCTTTTCCATAAGAAAGGACGAAATCTTTAATTCTCTGCTTAAGGTGCTGTAAGGAAATGAGATAGAAGATGGATGTACAAAATTAGTTATGTGAAAAGTTAAAGCAAAATTCTAGAAGGCCTTCTAGAAATTCATAAAGCTTGAAATTTTAGAGGGTCAACAAAGTTTGCAAGGATAACCTTCAATTCTTCGTGAAGCACCACAAATATTTTCTTCAGCCTCTTGTGCCTCTGCAGGTTACAACATTTACATCGTTGTCAGTAAGATAAAGAGCTTATCGTTCATACACACTACACTATTGTTTGAAAAACCATTTGGCTTATTTAGAGAATCCCTAAGCACCAGCAGTTGGATATATTCTAATGCCTACTGTATTATTTATAGATCCTGAGATGTAGAGGACGTGAATACTGTTTTGTATGTAAGAAATAGTGAGAAAAAGATGAATCTTGACAGCAAACAGAAAGAGAAATCAACTGCTTTAATTTGCAGCAAAAATACTCCAAGACACTCATGCTGTTTGGAAAATAGTTTTAATCAAAAAGAGAAGGACAAAAAGACTTTTTAATGCAACAGTAATCCAAAGAAGAAACTATGGAAGTAAGCAAAATTGAGAACGGATATCCAATATAAGACAAACTGAAATGCTCGACGTGCACATGGTAAAATGTGCATCTGACCAAGAAAGCAATCACTGTTTAAGACAAGCATACCATGCCGCACTGGCGATATGAATCTTTCAGTTGCTCCAAGATGCTATAATATTTCTCCATGTCCCTTCCCTTAGCATACTCAAGGTCCTTTCCAAGTTGATCAAAGTCTTTCCTGCATTCAAAAAGGTGTATGTATACTTTTAAACACATGAAAGATGAAGAGTTAAAAATATAAGCAACTACACACTTGAATAAGTTCATCTAATTATGTTTCCTTAGCAAACCTGTAACTCTCTAGGATCTTATTCAGGGAACAGTATGAATCATATTTGTCATGATACTCCTGCACATACTCCTTGTATCTAACAGCGGGGGAAAAAGAAGAGTTAAAAATAACACACTTAAATCAACAAAACAAGCCGTAAAACATAACAGAGGCCCGCCCAAAAAAGTGTGGGGACAGTGTTATTCAAGGCTAGAAAGGATTAATTGACACAAAAGCTCTACTAGTGCATCTACTTACTGAGAGTAATCTTTTATTGGCCCCTTGAGATCTGGTTGATCTTTTTCATACTTAGAGTAAGAACAACTATTTTCATCTGACGAGGAATCTCTTCTCTTACGTTCACTGTTATTGCCATCTCCCAAAATTGGCTCAGTTCGTCCATCAGTTAATTCTGCCACTGTATTTGATGTGCCTTTTTTCCTTCCTCTTATGGAGTGGGAAACTGGTCCCCCACGTCTGGTATCAAACTGCTGAGTACCAGGTGTTTTCTTATTACTCTCTCCGCAGCCTTCCAGATTATTCCCAAGTTTCTCTTTATCATTTTGTCGAGAATTACCATTCGTCTCTACTTTGTTGGACTGAGGAAATTCAACATTATCTACTCTTGAATGGTGCTGCAGCTGAGATTGTGCAACCCTTTGTTGAGACCGCGCTGAATCTTCAGCACGGTCTTCACGGTTCCTCTTTTTATGTGAGATATCCAAATTGCTCGGAGCCTTGGGATTCAGGTCAGGCGAAGATGATTTTCGCAAAACTAAAGTTCCCTTTCCTGCAGGCTTCCCTTTACTATCTGAGTTCCAGTAGTCTGAACTGCTTAGTTTATTATCTGACTGTTTAAACGAGTTTTTTCTATCAAACTGCCTTTTAGCAGGTGTTACCTCAGGAAGGGGCTCACGAAGTTCACCTAGCTCCAATTCTGAATGCTCTCTTTGGAGCCTACTGCCTCGCCCATTAACAGCAGGGGATTGCTCAGCAACTGTTCTGTTATTGTTTGGTGAAGTACCCAAAAATGAGCCAGAAACCTGTCCACCATCCTTAAACTTCCCAACTCCACCACTGTGTTTCCTATGATGAGAATCCAAGGGCACTGACAGTTTTCCACCCACACCACTTTCCTTCAAATTTTTTAAGATATTTTTCTCAATAATGAAACCATCCTCGTATTGAGCATCCTTGTGAAATTTAGACTTCTGTGAAGGGGAATCTTCATGGACATGAGAATGTTTACGGACGACGACCGACATGCTTTCAGCATAATTATGAGGTCTCTCTGCTGAATCGGGAGCCTTTGCTGGTCCACCTTGTTCAAATGACCTCCTATTTGATTGCTGAAAATCTGCACTAGATTTTCCAGAAAATGTTCGATCATTTACTTTGTGTGAAGTCAGTTCACCATTCACATCCCTCTCACCTCCATTAACCGCTAGAATGATGGCTTCCCTATTAGGGTCTTCAATAAGTTTGTTAGAAGGCAATCTGTGTACACTCTCATCGTAGTGGACATCTCTACTACCAGAAACAGGAGGCTCGAATGAGTTTTCTGTTTTCAACCTTTTTCCCCTCTCAAACTTGTTGTCTGATTTTACCTCCACACCCCGTTTGTATTTTCCCTTAGACATTTTCTCAGAGCTATCAGATCGTTCATACCTAGGTCTATCCTTAACAATATTGTCAACTCCATCAAACAAACTTCCTGTAAAATTTTGATGCTCTTGTAGTTTATCATGATCAGGTGAAAAGCTATTAGATTTTTCTACAGGTACCTCAGAATATTCGGGAGCAGACATACCAATTACATCTATTTCAGTTTCCTGTTTTCCATCAGGCCCATCTTTCTCTATCTCGGCAGCCTCTGGTTCATGACCATCTTGTTTCTCATCATTACCACCCTGCATAGGATTGCCATCAGGACTTCTCCATTTAATGAGCGATCCAGATAATACAGATTCAGATTGCAATTTATTCTTGGGTTCTTTGTCATCATCACTCATAATGTCCACATCCTCATCAGAACCCTCCTTACTGTTGGAAGATGCATCGCTATCGCTATCACTACTACTCCCACTCCCGCTGCCAATTGGGCTTTTACTTTTGCTTCTGCTTCTGCTGGGGCTCCCGCTATCACTTCCACTGTCACTGCTGTCACTTTCACTATCACTGTCACTTCCACTATCACTAGAACTGCCTACATGCCCTTCATTGTCAGAGACCTTTTTTTCACCAAAAAGATCAGGTGATTGCTGTTCAATATCAATTTTTTCTAACTCATTAGACTCTTCTCCAAGCTTACAGTTTAATTGTCCTTGCTCATCAAATTCCTGAGATGGGACTTTGTCTTTAAAATCCAATTCTGAAGCCAGCGTCTGATTATGCTTGTCTTCAGGAGCAGGTATTTGATGAAGGTTCTCATTAGGAGAACTGGAACATTAAGTAGATTCAGATAATAGACACTTAATTAATTTTATAAAAGCAGATTTAATGAATGTACAAAGTGCGTGGAAAAACTCTATCTAAAGGAAAATTAAAAACAATTTTCTTTCTTTATATTACATCCCAGGAAGGTATTAGAAGAGAAAGCTGTTCAGCAGAACTTTTTTCTTTCTTTATATTACATCCCAGGAGGGTGCCTCGATTTCTAGATAAAATAGTATGGTGCTAACACAATAGAATATCAAAAGTATGAGAACCCAAATTGTTCAGAATTAGAGTAAATATGTACCAACTAGCCAAGGAGTTGAAAGAGACTGCAGAACAGAGTAAATTATTATAAGCACCTAGAGAAGAAGTAAGGGAGCAGATAAATCATGCGGAAGTACTATGGCAATAAAAAGTACAAACTACCATTCTCCAACTAATCTCCTCCCCAGTATTAGACACGTCCCAGACAACACAACCCAAAAAATTTGTAGCTACCACTGTGCAGCAAATGGATAATACTGTGTGTGTGGTGATGGATATTTCTGTTTGATACTCTCTTTTTACCTTTTTTAATTCTTTGATGCAGAAAATAAATCAACTCATAAGTGAAGAAACCATAAGAGAGACATGAAGAAAAGTGAGATACCTTCCATTAACAGACAAACGTTTATTGGAGCTTTCTGTCTCCACTCCTGGTTTCAAGAGATATTTTCCAGGAGATTGGAAAGTTGCAATCTAATGTCAAGATGAAAATGAAAACATAAGACCACCTGTTTTTATTTCAAAAAGTCAATAACAAGTGAGATTATTCACTTACTTTCTTCATAATGGCTTCAATTTGCCTTAATGAGGCTGGAACTGAATCCCCAACAGCCTTCTCTAAAGCCTACGGATAAGATAGAAAAAGAAAGATTTAAGAAAGTTATTTGAGAATCAACAAGGAAAGCAGAAGTTAATCTTTAAAAAATAAAAAAAGCTTAAGATTGGCAACTTATTTTTAGTAGTATTAAACAAGTACAAAAGAAAGGTAATTCTTCTGCCAACCTTCAAGCTCATCCCCTTTGGATTATCCATTAGCAAATTAATCAGTATACTCTGCAAATCCACCGAATTAGATTTACGACCCACTGTTTCCCCTGTTACATTGTTAGCCCTGGCTGGGAGTTCCTTGTCAGAGTTAACAACAGCTTTGTCTTTACCAGTCACTTGATTGGGTATAACATCTACACTTGTTTGACTTTTGGAAATATTTACAGTTCTTAATGGAGATACAGCAGGACCAGATTGCTCTGGGGGAGATGGAACTGGAGATGATGAGGGCCTTCCCTTGATAGTAGTTGTCGATGATATCCCATGTTTGTACAGAGATTTAGGAGGACCTCCAGCTGCAAGTGATGCAACCCCGCATATTAATTTATACATTAAATTACATTAGAAGAAAGTTCATTATTGCTAGTGGTAACAACTACATGATATGTTATGGGCTATAAAGCATACAACATCCATTATCCGTAGTGGCAACTATAGCTAAGAGTGGGTTCTAAATAAAACTAGGACAGTGTGCACACTGCCCAGATACCTACATACCATTTTAAACCTAGGCCCATCAAAAAATACCATTGGAACTGAAAATCACTGACCTGGAGGTGGATCAATTTTCCTTTTCTTAGATGGAAGCTCTTTCTTCTGTTTGAATTGCTTCCACGGGGTAGCTAGAGGAAAGAGTAAGAAAAAAAAAAAAGACACCAGAATTTTTAACATAGATCAACCATAATTTGATTATAAAAAATTAGTTCAAGAACAATAGGAAAGAATCTTCAAGTGGACTACATAAAATCAGCAATTCTAGGAAAATAAATGTCACTATTATTGCAACAATCTTTTAGTACATATGAAGAGGACAAGAAGACATCCAACACTTCAATCACAATAATAAATCTTGTTAATTCGCGCCCAAAGATAAAAACTTACTCTCAGCAGCAGCTAACTTCTTTATTTGGCTCTTCATAGATGGGTTCCCATGGTCTAAGATGAGGGTTCTGTATTCATGACAATTTCAAAAAGTAAAAATTAAGTATTCCAGACCTACAACACAATAACAAAAAAATATAAAGAGTATGCTACATATTCATAACAATCTCGACATACTTGCGTGATTTATGCTTTCGTTCAGCTTCCTCCGAACGCATTTTAACATGGTTTGCAGTGGACTCATCCAAAGATCGAATTACATTTACTTTGCGCCATGCTGCCCCAGATTCAACAAGCAAACCGTTTCCATCTTCCCCACTTTGCCTTTCTTCATAAATATCACATTTATCACCTTCTTCTGTTGACCACGTAAACCTAAACTCCTTCCCACCAACATCAATAGCCTGATGTAATAAGGAGCATCATGAAAAATAAACTTCAATCCTAACAGAATTGTAATAAACGTCTGTCACTGGTACCAACATGACAATTGCTACAGTGACATATTTTCTAAAAGAAATAGTACAGTACCCATTGAACAGTTCAAAGACCCAAAACACAAAACTAATATAGAGACATAACAGACATAGCCATGGAATAGCACTAAGTAACGTATGAATTGAATGAAACTACACTGTTCCCCATACAAAACATTGTAAGCAACGGCCAATTAAGAACTAACCATGAAAACAGGAAAGTTATACACACATAGTTACAAACCACAAAACATGGCAAAAAAATTTGAAATTCCAAATCAACACCTATTTGAAATTGAATTCCAACAACTCAAAAAAAGAAAAGAAAAAAAGAACTCACATTTCCGTGGGGATTATTGGCTAAGGTGCCGAATTTGATACGAGGGTTCCCACCTTGGGCTTCGACACGCCTGATCTCATCGACCAATTCGGGCGCCAGTCTAATGATCATGGCAAAAGCAGGCGGGTTATTGCCCGCCACTAAACTAAATGACTCTTCAACGGCCGGTGCCGGAGAAATTGTTCCGGACGCGCGGTTTCGGGGATTGGAAGCTGAGGCGGAGCCACCGAGTGAGAGGCGTCCGGACCCAGCTGAGGAAGAGCGGTGAGGGGGAGGAATAGGAAAGGACGAACTAAGTCGCTTAGCTCCGGCACCTCTTCCAGCGCCGGCGCCACCCCTACCGAGCTTGGATTGACCACCGTACATTGAGAAGTTTAGGGCGGAGGAGAGGTGGCGTCTAAGGGGCGCGTTGAGTCCCGAAAACAACTCACCGTTTACACACACCTACCTGGTAATCATATGTATTCTATATCTCATTCTCCCTTCTTTTTTTATTTATTTATTTTTTAATTTATTTGTTCATTTAAAAAAAGATTTTATAAGAAAAATCATAATTTATTTTTGTTCATATTTATGTTTTTTTTTTTCATAATGAAATTTCTCCCAATTGTTCTATAAAAAATAAATAATTAAAAAAAAAAAAAAAACCTCTCTATGGTTCTCTCTCTTGTGATCATTTTTTTTAAAAAAAAAAAAGTTAAAAAGCATTCATTGAAACATAAATTATACCTTACGGTCATTACAAAATATGTTTGTTATAAGTAAAAAACCTATAACAAAAAGAAGAATAGTTCTCAATCTTCCAACAAAAGGCCTTTCAATTGAGAGAATTAATCACTACCCTAGAATCAGTCTCCATAATGATAAACTTGTAACCTTTGAGCTTTGTCATATCAAGTGCCAAGCAACACGATGCCGCCTCGCTGCACAGAGCATCTGAAAAATCCAAGGTAGTAGTGTTAACCCAAGCCACCTCACTAAAATGGCCTATAGCAACTACTGTGACACACGAGCTTTCCAATTCCACTTTAACATCACAGTTCAACTTGATCCAATCTTGAAGAGGAGGGCACCAATCCTCCACCAATATTGGAGTAGATCCCTACCGTCAGTCACCATTTTGCAAGCCCCTTCTCTCAAGAGGTCACTCGCTTTCACCACATTTTTCCAAAACTAAAAATCTGAGTCCTTGTACATACATTTAAGAAGCTCCTTCTTTTTGAGATACTTGGCTTTCATAATCATGCAGCAAAGAGACTGACTTCCACATAATAAGTTCTACCCCCACATTGCTTGGAAGACCTGATTCATCTCCTTAGTTTTACGAAAGCCAAGACCACCCCGAGATTTGGGAAGGCAAATCTTATCCCAAGCTGTCAAATGGATCCCATGGTTCCCTTTCTCAAAGTCCCATCAGAAATCACAAACCATGACATCAATCCTTGAGACAAGTCTATTATAGAGCTTGGTTGCATGGCATACATAGGCATGGAAAGACCTATGAATTTGATCAGAGTAGCACGCCCAGCTTTCGAAAGCAATTTCGCTTTCACCCTTGCAATTTCAAGGCGAGGTTATCCAAAAAATAAAAA
Organism: Cannabis sativa; assembly: GCF_029168945.1. Lineage (NCBI taxonomy): Eukaryota > Viridiplantae > Streptophyta > Magnoliopsida > Rosales > Cannabaceae > Cannabis > Cannabis sativa. Next base: position 41,273,225 of record NC_083601.1, read on the forward strand.
AATTAGCATCCTTCTGTCTTGAACATAATAAGGGCAGCTCTAGATATTTTAAGTTCCCTTCCGATCCTCTAATTTCCAAAGCTTCTCTAATCCTTTGTTTCAAATTCTCTGGAGTATTTTTACCGAAGAAAATAGAAGACTTCAGTTTCAAATTCTTTATTTACATATAGGCTTTGGATAATACCTAATCACCAATACCACCAAAATAATGCCTAATCAATAAATGCCACTAAAAATAAAATAATCGCCGTTTAATCCAATAATTAATCTCACATAAATAATGTTGAAGACCTTCACAATACTCAATGAAAAAATATCAAGGGTGGATCGATTTTCATAACAAAAAGTAATAAAGGAAACAAACAATTTAGAAATTATGGTTGCGAAAGATTATTAAAAATATGATACATAAATTATTAAGTTGCACATGAAGCATGGTTGAGCAAGAATAAATCCTTAAAAAAGCAATGCAATGACTCTTATCCAAACCAATACAAAAAATTACTTTTAATCTTGTACCTATTCAGTTAAAGTATATAGTCTTATAATTAAACATATTCAAAATTAAAATCGTTATCATGGTCAGTAAGGTAGAAGTGGAATGTCTCATCATCTTGTGTGGTATGTGGCACATAGCAATTGTTGAATTAGCTCGAGATGCATCCATGTTAGTACGATTTTGGCAAGTACGTGTATTATAGTCAGTGCCTATTATCCCACACGTGTTGTATTTTCTCTATCCACTTTCTTCTCCATCTGTTCCTTCTTTGGTAGTGTTAGGATTATTTGTGTCTTTCATTTGAATAACTTTGGAGTCTCTTGTTATGTGAGTGTCGTTACGATATCTACAATTTTGGGGAGATTGATCATTGAAATTTGAATGTAATTGAAAATCCTCCTTGAAATTTTCAGTGAGGCTAGCTAATTATTCCTTTACCGTGTGGTAAGAGGCTTGCAACTTGGATGCATAGTAAATCATTGTGCTAAAATCTGATATAAGTGATCTATGAACAAATCCGAACCCCGACCCTTCAAAACCCCAAATGAATGATGACAAAGAAAATAAGAAGATGAAGAGGCAAAAGAATAAATGATTTTGCTTGAGCAATGATATTTAAGGCTTGTTTGGTATGCAGTATATATGTTATATTGTATTAAATAATAAATAATATTTTTATTTGAATAAAACAATGTATTATATTAGTTATTACGACAAATTTTTTTAATACAATGTAAGTTGTATTATTTAATATACAACAAATAGTCTATATTAACTTATATTATACTATTTATAAAGGATCCGAGTTCAATCCCAATCTTCGATCCAGCTCCAGACCCGAGACCACAGACTCAGACCCAAACTTGAGACCCGAACTCGAACTCGGGACCTGGACCTAGACCCGAACCCGAACTTGAATCAAGACCTGGATCGATATCTCGAACCCGAGACACGACCCAAAGTCGATGATGAGGTCGAGTTTATTGAAAATATATTATAACTTTACACAATTTATTAATACAAGCAGTGGCGGAACTAGACAAAGACCCAAGGAGGGGCCAAACATGAAGGTCAAGAAAATTGTAATTTTACCTTTTTCTTTTTAGAAAATAATAATAAAATTAGGCTATTTAAAAATTTTATAACCTTGAATTATTACAATGATCAATGATCGTATCATACCCCTTAAAAAATTTTCTACTAAAACATGTCAATGTATTTGATATATTATTGTCAGTGTCACATATTTAATTTAAAATTTTAAAAAATATTTTCTTATTACCTATAAATTATAGGATAAATACTATTTCGGACCCTATGTTTGTTAAATGACAAAATAGACCCTATATTTTCTAAAATGGTAAAATAGGACCTGAACTCTTTTAACAATTTTATTTTTTAATATAATTAACTTTAAGATAATTTCTAACACAAACAGATACAAAAAATGTAACTAGATTTGTTATAACATATTTAGATTAGATTATTATTAAGTTTTATTTTGACAAAAAATTAATTCAGGGTTCTATTTGTACATTTTTCAAAAAATATAGGGTCCATTTTATCATTTAATAAAATAGAAAGTCCAATTAGTAACTTTTTACAAAATACAAGATCCAAAATAGTATTTACCCTAAATTATATGAATAAAAATAAATTAATCTTAAATTTTCTTAAAAATTATTGATAAGAAAATAAATTTCTTAAATTTAAATTATTTTTTATTTAAATTATACTTGTGGCACTTATGTGACAATAACACACAATTCTCATTACTATTTTATTAGCAACATTGGATAAAACTTATTAGAAGACTTATATTTCAGCATTGTGACATAGTTCAAAGGGAATAGTAAATAAATTTAAAAGACGATTTGATAACCGTATTAATTCGAGGGACAAATTCTACACATAGCCTTTAAATTAATATAAGAAATAGAATACACCTATACAACCTTATATAATAATACACCATCTATTTATGTACATTGAGGTAAACTAAACTAATTGTATTTCTTTAATAACTAAATTTAATTTTTATAAATTATAAATATATAAAAAATGATTCCCCAAAATATTAGGGGGGGCCATGGCCACCCCATACAATAACATAGTTCCGCCACTGAATACAAGTGAATACTAAACATAATATTTTATTAAATAATACTAATACAATATAATATAATATAATACGACACACTAAATGAACCCTTAAATACTTGAATTGTTAAAAATAAAACATTAATGCTAGAAACTTGTCAAATAAAAATAGAGGTTTATAAAAGAAAAAAGGGTTATTTGCGGCAAAACCTCCTAAAGTGGACAGGTTTTTGCAACTAACCCCCTAATCTAAAATTTTGGTGGTAAAACTACCTAAACCACTAGTCCGTTAGCAGTTAGCCCTTTCCATCCATTTTGACTGTTAACTGCCATGGTGGAATGTCTACGTGGACCCAGTGTACACGTGGCACAATTTAATTGGTCCACATAAATAAATATTTAAAAAAAAAATTACAAAACTATTTACAAAAATAAAATAAAATAATAATTAAATATTACAAAATTTTTTTAAAATTAAAAATAAATAAAATAAAATAAGTTATTATTTATTTATTTATTTTTTCTTTTCTTCTTGGATCTCTCTGGTTCATCCACCATCATCACCATAACTATCATTTGCATCATCATCCACAACCGACCACCATCATCACTACAACTGCCCATCTCCATTATCATCCATGATCGATCAACAACCACAACCTATTCCTTTTATCCAAATCAACACCAAAATAAAATTAAAAAACAATTTCATTTTCATATCTAACCTAAAAAACTCAAATCAACTAAATAAAACTCTAATCCCTCATTTACCTTTCTCTCCCCCAGCCACCCACACCGCTGCCTCCCATCACCGGCGATCAAAACAAAGGCCACCACTATCCCGCCTCTTTCCGTCGAAGCTCAGCTTGAGAAGAAGGAGAGATTAAGCGAACCCGGCCCAGATCCGACTGACCCCGCCCAGATCCGACCAGGACTCGTCGAGATCTTCCCATATCCAACAGCCACCTGCAAGAAGAAGAAGAAAAAATACAGTTAGACGGGCTGGGCGAGAAGAAGAAGAAGAACAGAAAAAGAGATGAAGAAGATGAAGAAGAACAAAAATAGAAAATAATGAAAAAGATGAAGTGGTGGTTTCGGAGGATGTTGGTGGTGGTGGATGCCGATTATATGAAGAAGATGAAGAAGAAGAAAAATAGAAAATGGTGGTGGTGGTTTCGAAATTGCTAGTCTTCGTGGGTTTGATTAAGGAGGAAGAAGGGGAAGAAGTGGTGGTGGTGGTCAGTTTCAGTAAAACCAAAATGGGTTTGATGGGTTTGATTAAGGAAGAAGAAGGGGAAGAAGAACTAGTGTTTTAGGAGAAGAAGAAGAAGAACGAGAGAGAGGGTGAAAGAAATGGGTTTGATTAAGGAGGGTTTTTTTTCTTAATTTTTTTTTTTTAATTTTTTTTTTAATTTTTTAATTTTTTAAAAATAGAAAATTTTTTATTTATTTTATTTTTTATTTTTAAAATAATTAATTTTTATTTTTTTAAATATTTATTTACGTGGACCAATAAAATTGTGCCACGTGTACACTGTGTACACGTGGACATTCTACCATGGCAGTTAACAGCTAAAAATGGATGGAAAGGGCTAACTGCTAACAGACTAGTGGTTTAGGTAGTTTTACCACCAAAATTTTAGATTAGGGGGTTAGTTGCAAAAACTTGTCCACTTTAGGAGGTTTTGCCGCAAATAACCCAAGAAAAAAAAATAGATTTGCACCTAAGAATTGTATTCAATATGCAATTTTTTAAAAAATATTTTATTTAATGATGTCATTTTTTTTCAATTAAATAGGTACATGTATATATTGCATAATATGTACTCTTATAAGTCAGTCATAAATATTAAAGGAAACTATTTTGTATACAACCACTTGATAACAGGGTGCGTGTGTGTTAAAGATCGTGAATTTGAATCTTAAATTATACATTGTTCTAATATATAAACGCTTAAATAAAAAAAATTATATCTGTATACTATATGAACAAAATAGGTGTGCCACGATAAGATTATTATATGTATTCATTTTATTAAGTGTATAATCGTATTTGATTGGGTTGAACGAGCCATAATTTAATCAGCCTATTTTTGACCTAAAATATGTAGGTTACTAAAATTATAATTCAAACTAATTTTGACTCCACTTTTTTATATTCATTAATTAAAAATACCTTATATTTTATTAAAATATACACAATTTTATGAGTGGTTTGCCCAATATACCTATACTCTCTACTTAAGTCTAACATATAATTTACATTAACTTAAAGAGTAAAAGTAAGTACTGTATATCTTAACGAATATAAAAATAAATATAAAAATTAAAATAAATAAAATAAGATAGGTATACAATTTAATTTCTCTAAACAGCCCTAAAAAGACTTGATCAAATTTTAAATCAATTCAAAAGATTGTCGTTTAACGTTGAAACGACATAATAATTAAGTAAATTACTATATTGTTACAAAGTGAAAAGCACGTGTTCGGTTCCGGAGTCGGTTTTGGATTTGGATTCGGACTCGCTATCTATATATAAATCAAAATATCCAGTAAGGCCAGGACACTTCGTTGAGATACTTGCCCTCTCTCCAAGCCAAGCTCCGCAAAACCCATTTCCCTTTCCTCCTTTCTCATCGATACTTGTACCACCCAACATCGTCAACCATGATTACAGGTTCAATAACCTTTCTAGCTTCATTTCTATGTCTTAATTTCTTTGATTTACTCCTGTCCCAACTGGGGATTTCTATTTTCTTTTGGAGTATTTGCTTTGCTTTGCTTGATATTTGATATGTGAAACGAGTTGCAACTTTACTTTTTTTTTTTTTTCCTTACCTTTATATATTTTTTTTTTCAACAATAGAGATTATCTTTATATGATACGGGGCTTTCATATTCTTCGTTTATCGATGTATTTTAGAAGCAAAAATAACTGTTTTTTGTGGAATTTATTTGAGTATTAGATCTGGGTAATCGAGACAAATAAATTTCTCATATGGGTTTTCAAGGACTTTTAGTGTATTTAATGCTGAGTTGTTATTATTCGTTTTAAAGAAAGCTAATCATACTAGAGCTCTCAACAAAAATGAAACTTAAGTCTTATTGGATAACAAGGTATTTTAATCAATGTGGACAATGAACTTTAGTTGACAATCTTCAAAGATTTAAGAAGAAATGTTTTTGACACTTCTAATTACTTTTACAGTGAGTGTAAAATGGCAAAAGGAGCTCCTTAAAGCTGTGGAAATTGACACTACTCAGCCCCCTTATGTGTTCAAATGCCAGTTGTACGATCTAACAGGGGTACCTCCTGAGAGGCAAAAAATTATGGTTAAAGGCGGCCTGCTGAAGGTAAAAGTTGGGTGCTACATATGAAGTGTCTTAGTGAAGTCAATCTAGTTATCTTTTTTTCAATCAAGATGATTAATGTTATTCCTCTAAACCCTTATGCACATGGTTGAATAATACTTTACGTGATGTGTCTAAATCAAAATTAAATCACTGATTTGTTTCCCAAATGCAGGACGATGCAGATTGGTCAACCTTAGGAGTAAAAGAGGTGATTATGTTTGCGGTGGTCTGTTTGTGTTTTACTGTGCTTTTGCTTACACTGATTTACTTTTTTGTTGGTATAGGGTCAAAAATTGATGATGATGGGAACTGCAGATGAGATAGTCAAGGCTCCAGAAAAGGGTCCTATTTTCATGGAAGATCTTCCAGAAGAAGAACAAGCCATTTCTTTGGTATAGTCACAATAATTCATTATTGATGTGCTATGCAAATTTGGGGAGTGGTTTATTCTCTTTTGCTCATTCAACTTACTAATTGGCGCACTCTCATTTTATGATATTAACTTTTATGTGCTGTTTCTCTTTGACCACATTCTCCAAATTGCCTTATGGATACTTGTTTTTATTTAGAGTAATTTACGGCAAAACCCCCTCAACTATCAATTTACTTGCAAAAAATGTGTCGTCTGTCCAGCCTCATTAAGTCCTAATTTTGCCCATGTGGCAATGACAGGTCACTAAAAAATTATCCTTGGCCATATTTTACAAAATAAAAATTAAAATAAAAATAAAAAATTTAAGAGTAATTTGCGGCAAAACTCTCCCAACTATCAATTTACCTGTAAAAAACCATCCAACCTTAAAGTTTTTTGGATGATTTTTTACAAGTAAATTGATTTGGGGGGTTTTGCCGCAAATTACTCTTAAAGTTTTTATTTTTATTTTGTAAAATATGACCACATAGGATAATTTTTTAGTGACCTGTCATTGTCACGTGGGCAAAATTAGGACTTAACGAGGCTAGACAGACGACACCTTAAAAATGTAAACGGAATAATACTTTGGAGGGTTTTCCCACCAAAATATGAGGTTGGATGGTTTTTTGCAATCAAATTGATAGTTGGGGGGATTTTGCCGCAAATTACTCTTTTATTTAAGGTCTGTATTATGAGGCTTAAGAGTTATTTATCATTACTTTTTTCGTCATTATGATTTGTGCTGCACTTCTGGTGGTTATTAAGTGGGGTAGTAAAATCAGAACTCTGATAGTGTTTAAGATCCTGTCAAACAGTATTTTTCTTTTCTGCTTAGGATATCTTTGGAAGGTCACCTTCTTAATTGATTTTTAAGCTTAGTTTATCATTCTCATTTTTTTATTAAGCTCCTGGGAGTATCCTTTTTTTGCCTTCTTAATTTCTTCATCTGCATCACGGTTTGATATTTTCTTCCAATGCCTTTTTTGATTCCAGGGTCATGGTGCTGGCTTATTTAATTTGGGAAATACCTGCTACATGAATTCTACTGTACAATGTCTGCATTCTGTTCCAGAATTGAAGTCTGCTTTAATAAAGTGAGTTTTTTTCTCTTTTCCCTACTAAATGATGTTTTACCTTTGAGAGCATTTCAGTGACGAAGATGTAAAATTATCTTTGCTCAGCTATTCACAGTCTGGTAAAAGCAACGATGTGGATCAGAGTTCTCACATGTTGACCATAGCGACACATGATTTATTTAATGAACTGGATAAAAGTGGCAAGGCTGTAGCACCAATGCAATTTTGGATGGTTTGTTATTTTGTCTCACTTTGTTACTTAAGATACTGTACTGGCATTTATCTCAAGCTCCTACTTCTATCATATCATCAAGATTTAATTTGTATGACGCCCAAAGCAAATTGAAATTCATTATAAGTTAATGGTAAACTTTTTATGTATCATAAGTAAACTATTCCAGGTAGAAAGCTACACTCTTCAGGGTTGGCATTTTGTTGTCTTAGAAAAGACAAATTTTTAGAAATTTTAATTGTATTAAAGTAAGGCTCAAATTCGAGCTGTTCGTTTTGCTTTTGGTGATTTTTTTTTTTTTTAATTTTGTTCTTTCTTGTTTTAATGACTTCAAAAAACTTGACCTCATTAATTCTTTTTATCGTCAATTTATGCTTCCGTACTGATTCTACATACTTCGTCTTTTTCATTTTTATTGCCAATTTGTTTTATTGATTCTACGTACCACTTTCCACAATTTAACTCACTAATTTTCTATGTTCACACTCAGCCCCGAAAGCTGACTGAACCTGATTTGTACGTCTCATCCAGCATTCCCATTTCTTATGCTAACCACTAACCTATAAATTTGTCACTTGTCCTCTTCAACAATCCCCCTTACAATAATTAAACTAGTCTAATTGCCAGCCGGTCACACTTATAATGCTGCCTAACATCGACTTCATTTTGTTTCAGAAATTGGTCAAATTATAATTTTCTACATTGCAATCTCATAGAAACTATTGTCATAATGTCATAAAGGATTTGTTTGCGCAAAGATTGAATGATGTTGATTGCAATATTCTTGCAGGTCTTACGTAAAAAGTACCCTCAGTTTGGTCAGATGCATAATAATTTCTTCATGCAACAGGTTTTTAAGTTCTCTTTGATTTGTGTTTTGACTACACTCCTTCCTTTAATTGGATAGTATATTGATCAATTCGATCTAAATCTGTAATAGGATGCTGAAGAATGTTGGACCCAACTTCTATACACTCTTTCTCAGTCTCTGAGGTCAGCAGGCTCCAGGTAACATAAATTATTATTTTTCTGTTGGATAGAATATAGGAATGGGTTTGCTTTGGCAGTCTAGGGATTTAGCATTTTCTTAACTACTTTAATTGATGACATGTCTCAAATGGCATGGCACTCTAGATTTCTAGTTTACTCACCTAATTTAATATTTCACCTGGAGCTGAAACAAGTAATAGATGAGAGGAGAGGGCCCTCTAAAAGCTGTATTGCTGCTGTTGTTTTTAAGCTATTACCTATCTATGATATGCATGAGACCACTTTTCCGTCATAGAATTCAAACCAGCTTTATCAACTTTCGAAGTGGTGGCATTTTTTTTTGCTTTGCGTTGCTTTAGTCTGTTCTAACATGTGTACTCATTCAAATTGTATTAATTATTATCATGTTCTCTTGACAGTGAAAACCCAGATGCAATTAAGTCCCTATTTGGCATCGACTTTGTAAGCAGGTTAGATGTCTGCAATGTATTATTCTTTATTCTAACTAGAAACTAGAATATTCTGCAGATTAAAATTTCAGTAGAGATAGGATTGTGTAAACTTTATTAAATGATTTAGTAATGTGGCGTGTTGCTCTTGAAAATTTCTTTACGATTGGTGTGCTGGGTTGCTAGGGTTCACTGCCAGGAAAGTGGTGAAGAAAGTTCAGAATCAGAGTCAGTTCACACCCTTAAATGCCACATATCTCATGAGGTGAACCATTTGCATGAAGGGCTGAAACATGTAAGTCTACTAACATCTCCGAAAATAATATTATTGTGTTATTTCTTCACAATGGCCGTTACAGCTTGATCCTTTTATTTTGTTCTTGTCCACACTTCTTTCTAAATTATATGTGCATTTTATCCCTATTCTGGAAGATATTCATATTTCTTTTCATCCTAGTAATTTATGTGAAATATTCTTTCATTGTTTTATTATGTAGGGTTTAAAATCAGAACTGGAAAAGAATTCTCCCTCTTTGGGGCGTAGTGCAATCTATGTGAAGGAGTCTCGTATCAATGGCCTGCCAAGGTAAAGATGACTTTTTTCTTTTTAGAGACGACTGCATTGTTCTCTGACTTGTGTCAAATACCCCATAGAATTCTCTATTATCACTTTTTTTTGGTTGTATTGACCAGATATATTAGGACAACATTCTTAACTAGAGTGGTAGAAAAAAGTCTTAGTTCTTGATTTTTACATAGCATTTTTTTTAATGTTTCTGTATTTAAATATTTTAAAGATGGTTGTTGCCACTTTTTAACTTTTTAAGCAATAAAGATATCTTGAGAAGATTTCCACCATTTATTTCACTTCAAAACAAAATTAGTAGCATTGGCAAGACTTCTGAATTTTGAACAGTTTCTCTCACTCCTTCTAACTTCTTTTAAAATTTTGAAAGGTACTTAACTATTCAGTTTGTTCGCTTTTTCTGGAAGAGGGAATCAAATCAGAAGGCCAAGATTTTGCGGGTGATGCTTCTTTTCTTTCCTTGTGACATACAAATGCATAATGAAATTAAGTTATGTTATTTATTTGTTAACATCATTCTCCCAATATGTTGATTTCCTTAATGAGGCTAGAAATTGCTCATCTATTACAGTAATTTTCTTAACACTAGCTAGCTATGATATCTTCTTTTCTCTTCTTTTAATGGAAAATGTTATCTACATTGTTCATTTACGTATCTCAGAAAGTGGATTATCCTTTGGAGTTGGATGTTTATGATCTCTGCTCAGAAGAACTTCGCAAAAAGTTGGAAGCTCCTCGTCAGGTATCTGCTTGTTTGGGAATGTGTACAAACTTGAATTTTTATATCATCCATACACAATATTGATAGATGCTCTTATTCTGTGATGTCTATTTTTAATTTCTGTAAAAGAAACTTCGGGATGAAGAAGGCAAAAAACTTGGTCTGAAAGCCAAGGGCTCTGCTTCAAAAGACAATGATGTCAAGATGGCTGAGGCAGAGGTAAATTAACTATGCACAATCCATTTACACAATATTTTGAAGGCCCATATGTGATTATGTGCTCTAAGCATCTTTTTCATCTTCAATCAGGGCTCATCCAACGAAAGTGGAGAACCATCTAATTCTAAGTCCGCTGAAGGTAATAGTTTCTGTAATTTTACACGGGTCACTGAATCCCTTGTTCTGGTGCTCGTCTTCACTGTTAGGCTCATTCTTCTGCAGGTGGTCCATCTGAGAAGGAGACACAGTTGACCGGAGTTTATGATTTGGTTGCGGTGCTGACACACAAGGGTCGGAGTGCCGACTCAGGACATTACGTGGCCTGGGTCAAGCAAGAAAGTGGTGAGTTGTTTAGAATGATGAGCTGGTTGTATGCATGAAATATCATCTGCATTCCCAAATTTTAAACTGATTCGGTGTTATCTTATCGTGGCTTAGGGAAATGGATTGAATATGATGACGATAATCCCATCCCACAGAGGGAGGAAGACATCACAAAACTCTCCGGAGGAGGTAAATTAAAAGAAAACCCAAAAATATTCTACATGAAATTCTAGTTACTGTCCAAATTTTCAGATAAGAAATCTTTTTCTTTTGTTTTCTGTTTCAGGTGATTGGCATATGGCCTACATTTGTATGTACAAGGCCCGTGTTGTTCCAATGTGATTTTTTTCTCCCCATTAAATTTAAAAAATCAGTTAAATTGGAGATGGAGACGGCCATTGATTCTATTCTATACATCTATCTGTGTACTATGATTATGATATAGTTAGAGTCAGAGGATTTATATTGATGGAGCTCATCTGTACCATTAGACAATTTTAATTTGTTCTAATTGTGCGTTATAGTAACTTATGATTGTCAGATGTTTCAATTAGTAGTGGTCAAATTTTGATGGTGATAAATTTGCACGTATTATCAAGAAAATTAGTTGAAAAGCAACAACCCGAAAGTTTTTTATTTTTGTCAGAAATATTGGAGGTCTGTTTTTTACATCTTGAAAAATCTACATGAATCGCTTATTCTAAACTTATTTTTATTTTTATTACGAATATTTATTCTAATGATTGTTCACTAGCAACCGAACTTGCTAAAAGTTGTGCAAATTTAGAAAACTTGAAAATTCATTAAGTATATTTAAGTTAGACAAGAAGACTCGGGGCAACTTAACTATGTGAAATTAGATAATTTCTATAATAAATGTTTAATTACTTAATTAAATGAATTTGCCAAGTAATTACTTGTTTAATTTTGTTCAATGCTATGAACACTGGTATCAGTAATATTATCTCTTGAAAGTACTGAAACGTACGATTACGTTTGGTGCTGGAGAAAGAATAGGACTTAAGTCGTAAAATTGACAAAAATTATTGTAGTGTTAATGTTGTGCTATGAATAAATCATAGTCAAGTTAGTTCTTGTAAAATTGACAAAAATTATGATGGTGTTAATGTTGTGTTATGAATAAATCATAGTCAAGTTGATTCGTTAATTCTAATGTAGATTGACTTAATTACTATTTTTTGATTTATTACTTTTTTTTTGAGTTGCTAATGTTATACTAATTAAAATGAACGAATAAAACACAGTTTTTAGAAGTCAAAATATTTATTGTAATTTGATTAGTAATTTCATCACACAAAGCTGTAAGAGTTTTTATATTTAGCTGAATCCCAAAGTATAAGAGAGATATAATATAATAAAATAAATCAAGGCTTTTGAATCAGCTCAGATATGTTATAAACCTAACACTGATACACATGGTATTGATCTATTGCTGAACTTGGAGGACTTTGGGTATGGCCGAAACATCAATATTACTTGGCATTTTGAAGTAAGTTGGAGTAAATGCAGATTTCTCATCAGTGGAAATAGTGTCAATAAGGCTGAGCAGAACCTTCTCAAACTCCTCACCATCACTCCATTCATGGATTTTGGCCTTGATGAGAAGTGGGTTATTGGAAATCAAGTCCCAAACTGGGAAATTCTTCCTTGGCATCATAAAATCACTCTCTTTCAGCTTCAAGCTTGGGCAATAGTCACCAGCTCCATCACCCAAATAAATTATTCTTTTGTTTCCCTCAGTAGCTTGTATTCTTTCTATAATCAAACCCTGCAAATTCCAAAAATAATAAATACCATTAATTAATTATGATATGGAAAAACATATGCATAGTACTATTATATATATATATATATATATTATGTGGGGTCATAGTGTCATAGTTAAAAATTAAAGAGTATGTGACTATGTGTATGTTCTTGTGGACTTAATGTACTATATATTTTATTTTTTTGGATTTTAATACTGAAGAAGGAATAAGATCAGAAAAAGAATAGACAAAAACAACAGTATGAATATATAAATATATATATATACCTTGCACATGTTAGGAGGGCAAGTGCCAGTAGTGCATCCATGTGAGGAGTTTTTGAAATCATGAAAAGGTTGAATCCTAAGTCTTCCTTGTTCATCAACAAAGCTGAGATTGGTGTTAATCTCTGAAAAGTACTCCCTCAACCCAAGGTGCTTCAACATTGTTTCAATAAAGAACAGATTCGCATCACTAACAATCCTCAATTCACATCTGAAATACATCACAAAAAAGATAATTATAAGAAAACAAATTCATGAAAAGCTTCAAGAAAAAGGAAAAAAAAAAAACAAGTGTTATATTTATATACATACCCAAGAGCATAAGCGGCCTTAATGGCAGGGACAACTCTGGGATGTATCGGGATCCGATTAAGAACTTCAGCAATCTCATCAATGGTTTTTCCTTGATCATGAAGCTCCTTCATCATCCTATCCTGAAATTTTTCATTTTCAACGTACGGATCAGAAACCAAAAAGAGAAGAAAAATAGATCCAACAATAGAAAAGAAACATGTAATTACCATGAGAGAGTTCCATGCCATTGTAGGGAGAAGCTGATTGAATAGATCAGTGGCACCCAATTCATCGACCACCCAATTATCACTGTCACATTCGATTATGGTCTTGTCAAAGTCAAAAACCACAATGGTATTTCCAGCCATTAATTAATTTCTTTTGAGAAAACGACTTAGTTTGCCGATAAACGACGAACAAGAAAACTTATATTATAGAAGCTAAATATTTTTACTTAGTGTTGGGATGGGAGTGAGAAACAGAGGAGGAGGAAACTGGTTTATATAGTCAGGAAATTGGGTGTAATGTGTATTTTGGAATTAATACGATATTGTATGAATAATTAATTAATGTCACGTTCCAACAATGTTCGTATAAATAATTGTAGAAAATCGTGAGATTTGAGGACTGTTTTTGAGTTTGAAAAGGTTGACCATGCGTTGAAACGTATTAATATTAAAGGGAAAGGCTAAAAACGCGGCAATAAGGGAATATTCGAGAGGAATAGAATAGAATTTAAATTGAAACTTAAGGCACGAGGATTGAGGAGAGGGCGTGGGAATATTCCAAGGAAGGTCCTCTCCTCACCTTTGCTTTGATTCTGTGGCTGCTACCCTTGTTTCAATTAAGACTAATTCAAGGTTCTTCTACTATTATTATAACAAAAATTTTTTAATCTATTGTCATGTCATTATGATTTATGAGAATATAAATCTGATAAAATTAACTGCAGTGTATATATTTGTATTTATAGAGCCACTATTAATATACTTGCCCTGAAGTCACATTGTAGGATTGCATTTCTATCTAAGTGTCACTGTCTCATATTCCTCCAACTTCCTTTTCTTTATTAAAATTTCTTCAAAGGTAAGTCGACATTCAAAGCTTCCGCAAAAAGGATGTTAATGTGCAGCTTCTTAAATATTTCAAGAAAGTTTAAAAACTGTTTATCCAATTTATTCTTGTAATGTCTTTGTGGGTACGAAATTTTTATATGGTGCTCAATTTTTATAGGTGGTGTAGCTTCATTACCGGGCAGATCATCAATAACCTGCTCTTCCACGTACCTCTTATCAACATCAACCTATGCCTGTTGATCCTAATCCACAACTTCAACTGTCTGCTCAACTCTTGGCCCATAATAACTCTTTCCACTCCTCAAGGAAATTGCTTGACACTGCTCTTTGCACTTTACCTCACTAATACTAAGTGAATTCTCTTAAGTACAGTTGCCAATTTGAGCAGTCAACTATCCCATTTGAGTTTCTAAAGTTTTAATGGAGGCTCTAGTCTCCATCATGAATTGGAGCAATAAATCAGCTTGGATATTTTAGCCTCCACTAGGACTTTGTTGTTGGTTTTGTAGAGGCTGATTTCTCTGCTGGTAGAACCTCTATTGCTTGTGCTCATAATTATTGTTTTGAAAATAGTTTCCAAATGGCTTTCGCTTGATCCATTGACAAACTATTCACATCCATCGGGCATGTGTCAATATGTGTGAGGGCCCTCACATAGCTCATAAGTAACTTGAGCCTGTTTCGCCTGAGCAGTCATCAACTTCGTCAAGGCCTCCTCTTGGGCTGTCAACTTGGTGATGACATCTACCTCGTGCATACAAGCAACCTTCTTCGTTTGACTTCTTTCAGTTGGTCATTGTTGGTTGTTCATAGCTATTTCTTCGAGTAGTACATACACCTCGTTTGCACTTTTTTGCATAAAAGCTGCGACATCTATAATTGTTCTGGTATTACCAATCAGCCCATTGTAGAAATTGTGAACCAACATTCACTTTTCGATCTCGTGATGCGGACATTTTCTGATGAAATCCTTGAACCTCTCCCACGCCTCATAGAGAGATTCATTGTCCATTTGACAAAAATTATTAATTTCTCCTCGCAGCTTGGCAGCTTTAGTTGGAGGAAAAACTTTAACAAGAACTTTATCGCCAGATCAGTCCATGTAGCAATGGAAGTTGGGTGGATATGATACCAACCAACTTTTGGCTCGTTCCCTCAGCGAGAATGGAAATAGTCTCAAGCAGATAGCATCATCACTTATTCCGTTTACTTTAAATATTTGACATAACTCCACAAAATTAATAACTATATGGGCTACCGATAACTAAATAATTTTAATCTTTATATTTTTATACAATATTGTATATTATATTTAATTATTTATTTAAAATATCCTTTAAATTTTTTAAAAATTCAAAATAATTTAGCGTATTAAAAACAAAATTTAAAAGGCATATTGCACATAATTTTTTTATTATTTTATTCGTGTTAAATAAATACTTTAAAACATACTTTCTATATCTTAAATCATTTTAAATTTCTGATCAAATATTTTATAATATATTAAATTAATAACTATAATATACACACTTTCATATTAAGAAAAATTAAGACTATAACTATTCACGTATCAAAAAGACGTAGGAAGACTAATGGCATATACCCATCTTTGAAAATTCACCCAAAAAGCACCAAAAATCATATTAGTTGAATTAAAATTCACCCAATATCACCAAAAACCAATAATTTACGTTATATCAATATTTTCTTAATATATGTATAAAACACAAGGTCTCACAGAATTGAAATCTATGATTCTTATTAGCCAATTGATATATAGGTAATTAGGTTCGAAAAAAATATTGAATTGTTTTTTAATTTTTTGTTTTCGATAGTAAAAAAAACACGAAGTTACTTATGTAGAAGCCAAACAAACGATCATGGGCGTGAATCAAATCATGGTCAACTTCATTTGAATCTTTTTTTTCTTCCTTTGAGTTGTTATTAGTGAGCATACATACACATAAAATTAAGACAGAATTCTTATTAGAAGTCTAAAAACACAAACACTTATTGGAATAAATAAAAATCCGAGCACAGATCTCAGTAAGTATATGATGTGAAGCTATTTCTTAACTTCCAAAGTTAAAACACTTTTTCTTTGGAGGGGTTTAGACAATAAAATAATATTATAATTATTTTTTATCCAATAATAATTTAAACAATAAAAATAAGTCAAAATTTTTACTTATTTAATGCTTAGTTAATTATAAGCTTAATAAGCCAATCTAGTCTCTATCTCTAAATCCCCATACGGTATTTGATCTACTGCTGAACTGGGAGGACTTTGGGTATGGCAGAAACATCAATATTACTTGGCATTTTTAAGTAAGTTGAAGTGAAAGCAGATTTCTCATCAGTGGAAATAGTGTCAATAAGGCTGAGCAGAACCTTCTCAAACTCCTCACCATCACTCCATTCATGAATTTTGGCCTTGATGAGAAGTGGGTTATTGGAAATCAAGTCCCAAACTGGGAAATTCTTCCTTGGCATCATAAAATCACTCTCTTTCAGCTTCAAGCTTGGGCAATAGTCACCAGCTCCATCACCCAGATAAATTATTCTTTTGTTTCCCTCACTGGCTTGTATTCTTTCTATAATCAAACCCTGCAAATTCCAAAAATAATATTTGATTAATTAATTCTGATTTGGAAATATTTATATATATTATGTGGGGTCAGAGATTTTAGTGTCGTACATAGGACAAGTGGTCAAAATTAAAGATTTATTGGCTGCTTCCTAAACTAATTATAACAAAACAGAGGAATATATTCTATATATGCCAACATCTGTGGACCCAATGGACTAAATTTTCTCTTTCTTTTGGATTTTATAGAAGCCATGCTTATGAATCATAAAATCAGAAAATAATTAACAGACAAGAACTATTATAAATACCTTGCACATGTTAGGAGGGCAGGTGCCGGTAGTGCAGCCATGTGAGGAGTTTTTGAAATCATGATAAGGTTGAATCCTAAGTCTTCCTTGTTCATCAACAAAGCTGGGATTGGTGTTAATCTCTGAAAAGTACTCCCTCAGCCCAAGATGTTTCAACATTGTTTCAATGAAGAACATGTTTGCATCACTAACAATCCTCAATTCACATCTGAAATACAGCACAAAAAGATAATTATAAGAAAACAAATTGATGAGAAAAAAAACAGAGAGAAATAAGGAAAAAAGAAAAGAAACAAGAAGAGTGTGAACTGTGATACATACCCAAGAGCATGAGCGGCCTTAATGGCAGGGACAACTCTGGGATGTATTGGGATCCGATTAAGAACCTCAACAATCTCATCAATTGTTTTTCCTTGATCATGAAGCTCCTTCATCATCCTATCCTGGAATTGTTTTTTGTTTTCATGTCAGAAACCAAATAATAATAATAAAAAAGATTGAGACGAGAAAATAAAGAAAAGAAAAATGGAATAATAATTAAATATACCATGAGAGAGTTCCATGGCATGGTAGGAAGAAGCTGATTGAAGAGATCAGTGGCACCCAATTCATCGACCACCCAATTATCACTGTCACATTCGATTATGGTCTTGTCGAAGTCAAAAACCACGATGGTATTTCCAGCCATTAATTCTTTTGAATATATATAAACGAGAAACTAAGAGAGACTTATATATTTATATATTAACTTTCTCTGTTGTTTTGGTTGTAATATGATGAAATTAGAGGAGGGGATACTGGGTTTATATATACACGGATTTGACAAGGAATATTATCTTTTCCTATTTTTATTAGAAGATGGAATATTATCTTAATAAATGTTTTATTTTTAAAACACGTTTCCATATATAAATAATTTAGAGCCGTCAGATTAGATGACTCTGTTAAGTTGAAAAAAGTTGACCGATAGTTGAAAATTGAAAATATTGTTAGGTTAGGATTAGGAATAGGAATATAGGAAACTGGAGGGAATAATAGAATATTCGAGAGGTATTGAATTGAATTGAAGCAATGTAGTGAGAATTAATGGAGATTATTATTAGAAGGGAATATAGGTGGGTGGGAGTGGGAATATTCGGAGGAAGGTCCAGTGCTTATATATATAGATATATATGATTCTATGGCTGGCTGCTTCTGCTATACGTACTCCCTAATTATAGCCTCATATAAATCTAAATTTATTAATTATAATTTAGTTAATTATTTGGACTAATGTTCCTTTCATATTACGTTTTTATAAAAATACAAGTAAGTGATGAGATGAACCTAAAATAGAAATCTAAGTACGTCTCATACTCATAGTCGACTTAATTGGTGATAAAGATGACATTTTGCGTTGTATAATAATGATCATAAAAGTTTCTTTAGAGCTTGGAAAATAATTTATTTTTTCTCTCTGTATGACACGGAGGAATAAAAATCGTTTTCAGACTGCCAGCGTAAGAAGTTTATTATAAGAATGTTAATTAATAATGTTATATGTCATCTCTTATTTCATCATCTCATAATGTTATCCCTTAGTTAATATATTAATAAAACAAGGATTTAATTGAATTAATTAGAGTTTATAATTGAGATGAATAATCTTAATGTTTAGACTTAGAATTGTTCAAAATTAAAAAAAAAAATAACAAATTAAAAAAAAAAAGACTTAAAATTATAAAGGGATGTACTTTTTTTTCATAGATATGAGCCCGCGGCGGTTATTTCCAATCTAAATGTGAAATAGAGTGGGAACGAAGATTATTTTTTATCTCTGAATAGCAAAGAGAGCGCTTACTATATTAGTTATTCCTTTTTTTTTTTTTTTTTGTAATAAAGTATGTTATTAACTCAAATCAAATCAGCTGTTACAGGATCACTAATAAATCTAGGACAAGCATCTGCCCACATATGACCTCCATATTAAAATTAGTAACAGACTTAGCTAGTGCGTGGGCCACACCATTCGCATCTCGCGAAATAGCACAACAAGAACCACCACCAACAGCAGCTAAAAGAGAAATAATCTCCTCAACAATTGGTTTAAACAAAAGAATATTATTAGGAAAATTAATCCAAGAACACACCACAGAAGAATCCGTCTCCACACGCGTCAATGAGAACCCCAACCGAGCCACCCGCTTCAATCCCTCACGTAAAGCCAGGACAAAAGAGTACTCTCAACTAATTACTCGTCGTATGCATCCCTATATTAATAAATTGAAAGAGTGTAAAAAATTAAAAAATTTATGATTAAAATTAAAAGCTTCTATGGTTTTTTTTAAAAAAATTCCAATCAAACTCATATTATTTATTCAATTACAAAAATATGATTTTTATTTTAAAAATTAAGAGCTTCTATGATTTTATTTTTATATAAAAAAATCTATTCAAATATTTGTCAATAAATTAAGAATGAATTTATTACAGACGATAAAATTGAGGATTCTTAAAAAAAAAAAATCAGAAAATCAAAATTTTTAAGTTCTGAAATTTCATTATTTTTTATTTATTTATTTAATTATTTTGAACGGAGAAATTTCATAACTAGTAGTTGTTTACCTTTTGCTCATATCACTTTTCACTTGTTGACAAATTCATTTACAAAGCAATTTTTAATTCCTACATATTATGAAACTAAAGGGTTTCCATAACCTTTTAAATTAAAATTATATACTTATAAATCTATTCAGAAAAAAATTATATACTAAATTGTTTCAAAAATATAGTTATAAATTACTCTTAAAAAGTCGTATTCGAATCTATTAAAAATTAAATGACATAACATGAATATTTTTCTGGAATAAAATGGTGACTGTGTTACTAATATTATACACTACTTGATGCATCTTAAGTACCCCACTTGTAAAATAATATTCATTATTTATTTATTTATATGCTGAAACTCTTAGCATATTAATTCGATTTTTTTTTTTTTGAAAAAAATAAAAATTTCCATTAGTAAAAATAAGATAATAATTCTAATGATATATATATCACTTAAAAGGAGAGCAGAATCAATAAAATAGATAAATCATATTTGCAAAAATAAAAATAAAAATAAAAATTCTGTTAATAGATATAAAAATAAAAATTCTAATACCACCTTCAACATGATTAATTCTGGACATAAGTGGGTTAGGCATGTGCTAGTACTCACTTAGTTCAAGGTCTAACAAAAATAATTTCTCTTTTAAAATTATACAATTATTTTTAGGGAAATTTTATTTACACACCCTAGAAATTTATAAACACACCCCATTTTAATAATTTTTATTTTATAAAAAATTTATATCTTTAATTGTACTAAATTTTTTAACTTTTTCTTCCAATTCATATTCTTAAAAAATATACCTATCAAATAAAAATAAACTATATTTTAAATATTATGACAAAAAAATTAAAATAAAAAATTATACGAAATTTTCTTAGAATAAAATAAAATATATATACGCGAGTTAGAAAAAGTTATGAAAATGAAATCAAAATAAGTATTGAAATTAACATAAAATAATGTGAATAATTTTTTTTAAGAAAAATATTAAAAGTAATTTTTAAAAATTATTTAAGTTTATATTTTTTTTTAATAATGGGGTGCATTGGGTGCAAATAGAATTCTTCTTATTTTTCTATTAATTTTGAAAAATAACACATTTTCTTCTAAATAAGAGCTTATTTTTCGGGATAATTACATAAGACACTATTTTTTGTAAAAAAATTACATTTTTACGTTTAGTGATTTTTTTCTTTACATTTTTACGGTTTCCCATAAAAACAACACGAAAACAATAAGAAAACTACATAAAAGTAACATGAAAATAACATCTAAATAACATCAAAACAACAATAAAAAATAACATACACATAACAAAAAATCAACAAATTAACATGAATACAACATAAAAAGACCGTATTTTCTGTAAATAAAATAAAAAAATTCGTAAAAATGTTTAAAATTCCTTAAAACCGTATTTTTGTAATTTTTTTGTTGTTTTTGTGTATTTGTGAAATTATCCCTATTTTTTTTTTCTTATGGCTCATTATATTTGGAATAAGTTGAGAAATATATCTTTTTTGTATTTATTAATAAAAAGCATTCTCATATTATATTTCATTAAAAATATCTAAGTGAGTTGCCCTAACAAACCTTTAACTTAAACCAAAATATCAATAAGCCCGAGCCTTAAAACATCAAACAATTAAATTTGAGGGTTAAGTTGAAAAATACTCTTTTTATTAATGAATTAATCAAATTTGCCTCTAATTTTATATTTATTTAAAGCATGCCTCTTTTTATATGTATTGTACCCAGTGACGGACGCACGTGTATCAATGTGGGGGCTATAGCCCCCACTAACAAAAATATTATCTTTTAAAATTTTAAATATAATTTTTTTAATTTAATAATTATAGGTTAAAATAGTAGAAAAGCCCCCATAAAATTTAAAAAATATAATAAGAATGATTATAATATAGGTATAAATATTTTTTATTGATAATTAAGTCCCCACAAAATAAAAATTCTGGGTCCATCACTTATTATACCCAAAATATCCTAAGAGAGTCACATGGAGAGTATCTTGAAGTGACATGAGCAAAATTAATACAATATTTAAAAAAAAAAGATAAAAATGATAGACTTTAAAAAAAAAGTAAAAATAAAAGAGAACAATATAAAAAAGGTATAGAGTGTAATTTCCTCCAAATTTGATTAGTACAGCGCCAACATTTCATTTTATTTTTTTTTTCAAATAAAATAAAAGAAAAGATATATATTATTCCTCCCTATCGTAAGAGAACAGAAAATTAAAAGAACAGAATATAAGCACATTAATTATTTTTCCTTATTTATCCAGAATATTAATTATATATATGCGATGCACACTTTAATGTATATATATAATCTTACCAGTTCTTCATGCATATTCCTTTGGTGTACATATATATATATATTAATTAATAATAGTACTATATGATCAATGGCGCCAATGCATGGCATATATTAAAGGGTTTTGTACTACGAATATTATTTCTCTCTTGCTATATCACGCGTAAATATATTGCTATATCTAGCTAGTGTCAAGTCAAGTGTGTATAAATTTTGGATTTAATTCTTAGTCCCTAATCTGACAACAATATATTAATATACAACAAACAAAATATATATGAAAAAAAAAACTGTAAACACACTTGGATAAAGACCATTATTTTTCCCTCATTTTTCAAAAGATTTTCTATAATTCATCACTCAATCGAATACGGCCGGGAGTTTGTTTTAGAATTATCTTTAAACGACTACTCATTTTTATATATTTGCTTATTTTAAACAGAATCTTAATTTATTAACAATAATAACATTATATATAGGAATGACTTTCATACGTACGGCACGCACATATGATTATCTATAAAATGGAACACGTACATATGACGCAATTGTGTGTATATATATATAAATATACGTCCTTAAACAATACAGATAGTTTGTACGTATACACATCATGAACCTTTTTACTATTATTAATATATATATAAAGGGATGATGTATATCACAATATATTACTCTTGAAGATATATATATTATGAACAAATTGTGGATTTTATTTCCCCACTTTATTAAAAATAATTAATGGGTCCAATTTGGCTCCTATTAAAGTGGGTTCTAATTCTAGAAATATTAGTTTTTTTTTTTTTCCTTGAAGGGTTCCTCCCTATGTTCAAATTGGCTTATACGATATTGATCATTATTATATAATTGCGAATATGAATTAGATTAGAGCATTTGGTGTGCTTAATTAACCATCAAGGCATCAACAAGTGATCTTCCCAACTCTTCTATATTCATAAATTATTATTTAAGGAAAAAAAGAATATTCATAAAATATCAAAGGCGGACCTAAAAACAATATTATATAAACATATACATAGTTACATTAATTGTATATAATATTGTTTTAGTTTTAGTGTTTTACTCCAGCCCTACTTGAATAAAATCCTGGGTCCACTAGTACGTAAGATTATTGCTTAATATATTTTAGCCATGAAAAAAGGAGAAAGCAAAGTATAATTGTAAAATATAATATGCAAGTATGCAACACGGGTATATTATTTCTATATAGGTATTTTTCTTTTGGAAGCATGGTATACATGGTGCTTCGTAATAATGCTATAAATAGCATTGAGTTTTTTTTATCAGTCACAAAAAAAATATATAAATTTAGACCGGACGTCACGAAAAATAAAAAATATTAAATACAACAAAACATAACAATTCCAAATGTACAATACATTCAAAAGTTTCATTTGATAATATCAATAATATTTTATTATTAATTATATATATTAAAATGATATAGTAAATATATATTTATATGCTAATAATTTAATTATTTTTATATAATGATGTATATCATATTTTGTAACCGTATATTTTTAGTGAGCTTTTTAAATTAGAGACCAAACCGACATAATTGCCTGGGACCCCTTTTTTTTCTTTTGAACTCAAACTGGCAATTATTCTTTTTTACATATTCATGTATTTGTAATGTATTTACAACTCTCCTTGGAAATGTGGTTATTATTTAATTAATTAAATATTGGTTTTTTTTTTTTGAAGAAATTAATTAAATATTGTTGGGAATATGTGATTGAGAAAAATATATAAAATTAAATAATAAATGGGTAGTGTTGTTATATATATTCACCCACATCGCACACGGACTGGATTCGATGCCTGACGTGACATTAAACTAACTACAGTATAATTTAAGCTGACTACGTGGTCTTATATTATAAGTTATACCCCTATACTACTACATGTATTTTTCGAGCTCACGAGAATTTCCACCAAATTTATATAAATATATTTATATATATATATTCTTATGGCCATTGGAATATGATTTATGATTGAAAGAGATCCAAAATAATTATTGTAACGTGGCAAAAATTAGAGGACAAAAATCACTGGCAAGTTTATATAATAAATAAAAATTATTAAATAATTGATTGTATATAGCTCAATTTACTCAGCTTATTATTTGTAGTCGTTTTCTCTGTTTTTGTTCACATGGCTCATTCTCATGAACAAAGGACTAGCTTTTTCTATCATCCATTTATTTATACATTATTTTGTATGGTTGGTTGATCTTGATGGTTGTTCTTGAATTAATATTAATACAAAGAAAATTAAAAAATTACGCATATGGGATACTACTTTTGTTTATTTGTTCTGTCTTCATAAAATTTTGAAACTAAACTAAACTAATTTAATTATTTTAAGCTAACAATAATTTTTTAACTGTATATCTATAACTATATATTATAAATTTTTTAAATCTATAACTATTATAAATTTTTTATTTTCTTTAAACTAATAATTATATCACTTCTTTTCCAATTCCATCTATTTTATTTCTTCTGATCATTTTGACCTCAATATAGTATATATGGATATGTGAAACTAAGAAATTAAACATCACATTGTTAGACTTTTTATTTGGGCTTACATTAAATTTTATTGGTTTTATTAAAACTTGGGTTGATTGGATAGTTCTTTGCTGCGTTAGCCCATATTGTTGGTGATCAATTGTTAATGGGCTTATCAGATTGCCTATTGTATATGATTTAGAACCTATAATTTATATAACAATTAATATGTATATGTTACTTTTTTTTTTTTTTTTCAATTACATATTAATTTTGTTATTATTTTATGTTGAATTTTTTATTTTTTAATCTTAAAAGTTTAGGGGTTTTATTCCTCATTAAATTCTCTCTCTTTTGATATATTACTTGCATAAGAATTTTAAGATTAAACTTTTAGGGTTTATGTATTTTTTTTTTTTTCTTTATGAAATTCAATTTGGGATTTTTGATTCTATAGTTTATACACTAAAGTTGATGGTGCAAATCTCATTATCAACTAATTTACAATGTTTCTACACGTTTAATTTTTCGAATTGTATGACATACATGCTAGAATCGGGTTGATAGTTTGTTTTTATTTTATTTTTTTTTTTCGGATTGTTTTTGCCAAGAGATCTAGAAATTGAGCCTTAAAAACTCGAAATTAGTAGTCTAGATGGACTAGAAATCCAATACCGATCGAAACCCATCAATTTCCCCATGTTTTCGTCGTTTTTTGGCCGGAAAAAGAGAGCAGACCCGACTGGAGGAGCACCGGGTCGCGTGACCCGGTTTCAGACCCGCTGGAGGAAGAAGATCAAGCCCAGCCGCGAAGCCCAGTCGCACAGTCCGCGCGTGGGGGCGCGTGCGGCACTCTCGGAGGTCGTTTTTCGACGATTTTTTTTTCTAGCGTGCTTAGAATTAAATTTCTGATTTTTCTATGATTTTTAATTAATTTTTTGACTCCGTTTAATAATTATTATTATTTTAATGATAATTATGCAGTTAAAAAATTATTAAAGATAATTTTTTATGATTTTTCAAAATCCGTAAATCATAGAAAATTTTTTGAGTTTCTTCTCGTCCCATATGACATAGTCACTCTCTTGTTTCGTTTATCTTGACTATGTAATCTCCACCAATATTCTTTATTTCACATTTTTCCATTAATTGTTGTTCTAAAGTTATAAAACTTGATTGTTTGATACAAAAATAATGTGTTATGGTGGACACTTTATTTTTTGATTATCAATATAATAAAAGCAATTATATATCTCTTTTGGAAATTTGGTTGAAAATTATTAATTTTCAATGATTGTTTTATCACCAAATTTCACATGTTGAAGAAAATATTATATTTTTGGTTGACTATATGTGTAATTACTTGCCCAAAGGTAGTATTTACATATATTAGTTCACATTCCATGAAGTGAGTTAATATTAAATGTATGTATTTTAATTATTTGCCCAAAGGTAATAATTTAAATATATAAATTTATTATTATTTTTTGCTTGAATTAATACATATTTTTAAGAAATTTATTTGCCCAAAGGTAATAAAATTCTTAAATGATATGTATTTTTTTCTTTGTTGTTAACTTCATGAAGGTAGATCATGTGTGTGTTATATTCTCACCCCAAAGGGGAGTTTATAATGACCAGTTGACTCTACAATATTTTCTAATGCATTGCTCATATTGCTTATTCAAGTTTTAATTTTTAGATTTTTTGGTCTCCTTTTTGCGAACAACAATAACGTTTTTATCTGAATTCTGAATGCTTCCAACTTTAAGACATGGAAACGTAATGTGAAAATTGCTTTAGGCATAATAAATTTGGACTTATGCCTTCGAGAAGAAAAATCTGCTGATCTTATTCTAATATCAGAATTGTTGCCCAAAAAAAAAAAAAAAAAAATTCAAATCATCTTAGTTTCATTGCTATGAACCGTTTAATTCCTGAACATCTTTTGATGGTTTGCCAAACACCTCAAATACTAATGAGTTTTTCAAAGTACTAGAAAAACTATTTCACACTAGTGAAATCGCTAAAGCTGGACATCTTATGGATGAAATGGCAACCATTAAGTATGAAAAATAAAAGGAGTGCGAGATTTTATTCTGAAATTGGTGAATGTTCAGTCCAAGTTGAAAGATCATAATATTCCTCTTCCTGACTCTTTCATTATTCATCGAGCTCTTCATGCACTTCCTGCCTCTTTCAGTCTTATCAAGACAGCCTACAACACTTATAATAAAACATGGAGTTTTAGTGATCTAATTTCTCAGTGTGTAGCTGAAAAAAGCAAGCTAACAAAATGAAAAGAATGAGTCTTCTCACTTTGTTTCTCAACTCAAGCCCAACAAAGGATAAAGAAAATATGAAGAGAAACAACAACAACCAGAGGCTAAGGGATTTCAAGAAGCCAAGTGAGAGGGAGTCAATGCTTACAGTGGACACTTATATTGGAGTGGACGTTATTTATGTTGGCACACTTATTCTTGAATTACAGTTTAGTGTTCAGATTGTTTTGAACAGTAATTACTTGATTCCTACTTTTAAAGTAATTCAGTTTCGCTTCCGCTTATAGTGAACCAATGATTTTCTTTTCGTTTAGCCAATTATAGTGTTGACATTATGTTTGACTCCGAATAATTGGAAACTGTTTTTACTCTGATATTCATTTCAAATTATCATTGACTTCCTTAGCTTCCTTTTTCAATATTGTGAATATTGTGGATAAGAAATCTTATATTAAGATAACATCCTTATTGTTATGGCACAAAAGATTGGGTCATATTTCCAGAGAAAGGGTTGATCGTTTAATTAAATCTGAAATACTTCCTCCTCTTGATGCTTCTGATTGGGATACTTGTGTTGATTGTACTCGTGGAAAACTGACTAAAACAAGAAAGAAGACTGCAAACCGCAGTCAATCTTTATTGGAAATTATCCACACAGACATCAGTGGTCCTTATTCCACCACGTTGTGCAGAAACAAGTATTTTATCACTTTTATCGATGATTTTTCTCGTTATGGATTCACCTATTTAATTAAAGAAAAATCTGACGCCCTTGATAAACTCAAAATTTTTCGAAATGAGGTTGAGAAACAATTAGGAAGAGTCATCAAAGTTGTTCATTATGATCGTGGAGGAGAATATTATGGTCGTTATACAGAATCTGGACAACACATGGGGCTTTTTGCAGAGTACTTACAAGAAAATGGTATAGTTGCTCAATACACTATGCCTGGTTCACCAGAGCAAAATGGCGTTGCTGAAAGGAGAAATCGCACTCTCATGGATATGGTTAGAAGTATGATGAGTAGAACAAATCTTCCAGAGTTTTTATGGGGTGAAGCACTTATGACTGCAACTTATATTTTAAATCGTGTTCCCAGTAAATCTGTTCCCAAGACCCCTTTTGAGTTGTGGACTGGGCGGAAGCCTAGTCTTAATCATCTTCGAGTATGGGGTTGTCCAGCTGAAGTAAAGATTTATGATCCTAATTTGAAAAAGTTAGATCCGAGAACAAATCGCTGTTATTTCATTGGTTATCCAATGCGCTCAAAAGGCTATCGCTTTTACTGTCCCACTCGTGGTACGCGAATTGTTGAATCTCGGTATTTGCTAAATTTGGAATTTGATGTTCTTTGAAAAAATTCCTTCAACATCTCTTGAAATGGGGGAGTCCTCTAAAGGAATTTGTATTCCTATGTCATTTTCAAGAGATGATAATAGTAGTCTCCATCCTACTCCAGTTGGTAATGCTCCCATTGTTGATGAATATATTGCTCCCGATATCGAAGATGATGAATGTCCTATTATTGATGAAGGGCCTATTAATGATGAAGCTCCTATTGTTAATGAGAATCCTGTTATTGAAGAAATTCCAGTTGTGGAAGATGTTATTCAAAACAATGATCAACAAAGAGAAGTTATTCCAGAAGTACCTCCTCTAAGAAGATCTCAGAGACAAAAGAAGTCAACAAAGTGTCATGATAATTTTGTTTATCTTGGAGAAGGAGAATATGATATTGATCATTTTGTGGATCCTGTCACTTTTAGTGAAGCACTTAATAGTCCACAATCTTCAAAATGGTTAGCAGCTACGGATGATGAGATCGACTCCATGAAGAAAAATGGTGTATGGGAGCTAGTTTTATTACCTGATGGTTTTAAACCAATAGGTTGTAAGTGGATTTTAAAGGCTAAAAGGGATAAAAAGGGACAGATTGAAAGGTTTAAAGCGCGTTTAGTGGCTAAAGGCTTTACTCAAAGAGAAGGTATTGATTACACTGAAACTTTCTCACTTGTTTCCACTAAAGATTCATTCAGAATTATTATGGCCTTAGTTGCGCATTTTGATTTAGAGTTGCATCAAATGGATGTTAAAACTATTGTTCTGAATGGAGAACTGAGTGAGCAAATTTTTTATGTCTCAATCTGAAGGCTTCGAGGAAAATTGAAATGATCTAATTATTGTCTCAAACAAGCATCTCACCAGTGGTACTTGAAGTTTGATAAGGTCATGACACTGTTGGATTTCATCGAGAACAAGTTTGACTAGTGTATTTATATGAAGATCAGTGGGAGTCATCATATTTTTTCTTGTTCTTTATGTAGATGATATTTTACTTGCACGTGATGATTTGTCATTACTAAATGAGACCAAAAGTTTTCTATCTACCAATTTTGATATGAAAGATCTTGGAGAGGCATCTTTAGTTTTGGGGATTGAGATTCATCATGATAAGAATTGAAAAGTTCTTGGCTTACCTCAAGAAGCTTACGTTACTCGTGTGCTCAAAAGGTTCAACATGGATTTGTGTAAAGCTGGTTTCGTTCCTATTTTGAAAGGGACAAATTTACTAAGCAACATTGTCCTAAGAACGACTTAAAAAGAGAAGCAATGAAGAATATCCCATATGCAAATGTAGTAGGGAGTTTGATGTATGCTTAGGTTTGCACTAGACCTGACATTGCTTTCATGGTCGATGTTCTTAGGAGATATTTATCTGATCCTGGCCATGATCATTAGGATGCAGCCAATAAAGTTTTGAGATATTTGCATAGAACGAAGAGTTTTATGCTTGTGTATAAGCATGTCAACAATCTTTAAGTTGTTGGTTATTCAGATTCAGATTTTGGTGGTTATGTAGATGATTTAAAGTCAACTTCTGGCTATATTTTCACTTTTGTTGGTGTTGCTATTTCTTGAAAAAGTGTTAAATAGACTTTAATCGTATCATCTACTATGTATGTTAAATTTGTTGCATGTTATGGGGCATCTTTGCAAGCTTTATGGTTAAAGAATTTGATTTTAGAGATACGACTAGTTGATCCTATTTCCTCTCCTATACTAATCTATTGTGATAATAGTATTGTTGTTTTCTTTTCAAAGAATAATGAGATTAGTAGTGCTTCCAAATATAAGGAAATAAAGTATCTCACTATTAAAGACTTGGTCTAGAAAGGAGACATTGTGATAGAATATTGAAAGACCAAGTTGTTGTTTGCAGATCCCCTAACCAAAGGATTAAGTTCCATATTGTTTGATAAACATGTTTTTGTTATGAGCATTTTATAATCTTTTGCTCCTTTGGGTTAGTGGGAGTTTCTTGCTTTATCTTTTGAAATTACATTTATATGTAATTTACTTGTTGATGTTATGAACTACTTTGTGGGCCAATAATTTTTATTATTGGATGTTTATGCTTTCAGTTAGGCTTTGTTATATTCTCGAGAATAATTGAATTGAAAGCATGTAGTTCATATCTTGTTGTGATCATTGTATTTTAAGCATATTTGCTTAATAACAATGATATTTTGTTGGCTTAATGTTTTAAGCAAGTTTAGTGACACTTACTTATTTATTAAGTAATGTATGTTTAATTTCACTGGCTTATTTATTAAGCATCACGGTATCAGTGAAATTGAGGACTGATAAGGATATTATGTTATTTTAAATTGATCACATGTTGAACATAATTCCTTACCACACTACTAGACTTATTGACCATGTCGATTTAATACTTTGGTATTTTGTGATTATGAATGTCTTTTGTTGACTTAAAAACAATATGATTGTCATAGTTCATTATCAAAGGTTAAATTGGACCGGTATGTTGAGATGCTATCAGAGAACTATCATTTTTTAAAGTGGCCACAAATGTTTTCCTGTTGTTCAACCCATGAGTCGTTTTCAAACAAAATTATTTTAATATAATATATATATGTATTAAAATTAATGTATCCCAAGTGGGAGAATGTTAGACTTTTTATTTGGGCTTACATTAAATTTTATTGGTTTTATTAAAACTTGGGTTGATTGGATAGTTCTTTGCTGCGTTAGCCCATATTGTTGGTGATCAATTGTTAATGGGCTTAGCATCTGTGAGTAAAGTCTAGGTGAAGCAGAAGTGTGGGCTTTTCTAGTTGACTGAAGCCTTTGATGAGCAGGCCCAGCCCAACTAGGGTTTTGTAGCTAAGTCCCCTCCCTAACTCTATAAATACATATTGTCTCATCACAATTGTATACCTTTTGATAATCAGAGAAAATAAGCGCTTTCGATTTAGAGATCTAGGGAGGAAGACTTAGTTGATAGTATTGCACTATCAAATTGGAGTAACTGCTGTGGATCAATCAGAGATAATTGCTATGGATCAATCAGGTACACATACCTAATTATTATATCTTATTATTGTGTTCTATGTTATATACAAATAGATCTTGGGTTAATTGTTAATTTATTTAACACACATTAGTTTCAACTTTCAACAATTCTAAAACAACACTAAGGAAAAACCAAGACCATAAAATAAGGAGACCCTTTGCCCTTTAATATGTAGAATATATAAAATAATAGATTGAATTTTTTTTTAAGTCATGGGAATTGATTTACTTTGTGTTATACATAATAATATTATATAGTTAGGAGTTGTGAGGAAGAAGTTGGCTATATATCGAAGACAGCCAAAAACAAGGAGATTTGCATGAGTTTTTGTTTTTCTATTTGCCGCGTAGATAATGGTCAATTTCGGTGGAGTTGGAGAGGACTTGATGAATTTAATATTTACTATTTCCATCTGACAAAAATAATTATTATTTCCTATATAGAGTTTCTAGAGACCATTAACTGTACGTGTTAATGGTAAAAAAAAAAACATGCAAATTTTAGTTTAGAGTTTTAGACCATTTCCAAAATTGAAAATTTTGACTTTGACTTTGACTTTTACTTTTCCAAAATAAAATTTTAGACTAACATTTCGATATTACTACATTGAATTAAATGTGCACTGCTTTAAATTTATAATTATAATATAGATTATAATCTCTTATTATGACGTGTTTAATTATATATATGAATCTTATAATAACATCAATAATCCATAATTACATTAATAAAATTTAGATTCATAGTATTCTTTACTTTGATTTATAAAATCATAAACTATTTATAATTGTACTGTTGATTTTTTATTGTTTTTAATTTTTTTTTCTTAATGTTTACTAAAAAAAATGTATTTTTGTATAAAAAAATTTTACGATGTAAAATTATATAAAACATTATAAAAATCTTTTTTTTTTTTAAATGAAAAATTATATGGTATGAGAAAGAGTAATTAATTTGCCGTATAAATACATAAGTTTAACTTTCGGTTGTAAATAAATAACTAATTTTAATTTTTAGCGGTAATAATACCTAAGTTATATTTCTAAAATTACACTCGGTAGGTACCTGAATTAAATATTAAGTTATTATCCACATGTCATTTTCTTATTGGTATCTTTAAACTAATTTCCTTTTTTTAAAAAAAAAAATTAATGACTTGTACCAATTAGGATTATTACGTTGTAATTTACTTAACACTTAACATCTAAGTACTTACTGAAGTTTCATAATTATAACTTAGGTATTTATTTTAAGTATTTATGATGCAAATTATTTTATGAGAAATATATTAAATACACTTTATATTATAATTTGTTAGGGGTTGTATTTGTCATAAATACATAATATAGTTCACTTTATTAAAAATCTACTCTAATAGTGTGCTAAATTTACATCACAATATAGCATCATACAAAATTTTTATCACAATAAATGTTATACTATTATATTTACTAATTACTATTATATCATTTTTAATATTTTATTATTAAATTTTAGCTAACATACTCTTTTGCACTAAAAAACTTGTATCATTATATTATTATTTTATTAAATTTATATTTAATTTTATAATATTATTTTATATTTTTTAATAAATTATTAAATGAATATTAAATAATATATTAAATTTTGCATCAAAATTTAAAATTATATATTAGAGCACAATAATAAAGTTAATATAAAAATATCATAAATTAATTTTTGTACAAAATACAGTTTAACTTTTATATTTTTTATTGGGGATGAAACGTATGGGCAGTTATTAATTAATGTACTAGGTTTATATGTCATGAATGAGGAAATAATGATAACAAAATCCAAATAAAAAGTTGCGAAAGAATAGTAAAAACGAAAAAGATAAAGCTGAGATTATCATTTGCTGATTTTATTCATTTTACGGGACATGAACCGAACATAAATAAATTAATAAGGCATGAGCGTGAGCCTAGATGCTTCAGTTTATTTCTCTACCTCTCTAATATTCTCTAATTTCCGCGTATTTCCCTATTCCTAATCAAAATATTGCAATTAATTTCAACAATTTGTTATATCTTTTTTTGAATGGAATATTCCTTTTTCCAAATTTAAATAAAAATGCTTCTGTATATAAACCACTCACCTCCTCCTGTTTGTATTCACATCTCACACCAAACAACACACAAAATACTCTCTCTCTCTGTTCTTCCTTAAGCACTGTTCTTCAACTGCAGTAGTACTTTAATTTACTTCTTATAATAGTTTTCTCATCGTCGTTTTTCCGCAAAGTTTGTCGTTTTCTTAATTGAAATCAATGGCTGGAAATACCATTGTGGTTTTTGACTTCGACAAGACCATAATCGAATGTGACAGTGATAATTGGGTGGTCGATGAATTGGGTGCCACTGATCTCTTCAATCAGCTTCTTCCTACCATGCCATGGAACTCTCTCATGGTATAATTAATCATTATTAAACTATTATTCCACTTTTCTTTTCTTTATTTTCTCGTCTCAGTCTTTTTTTTTATTATTATTATTTGGTTTCTGACATGAAAACAAAAAACAATTCCAGGATAGGATGATGAAGGAGCTTCATGATCAAGGAAAAACCATTGATGAGATTGTTGAGGTTCTTAATCGGATCCCAATACATCCCAGAGTTGTCCCTGCCATTAAAGCCGCTCACGCTCTTGGGTATGTATCACACTCTTCTTGTTTCTTTTCTTTTTCCTTATTTCTCTCTGTTTTTTATCTCATCAATTTGTTTTCTTATAATTATCTTTTTGTGGTGTATTTCAGATGTGAATTGAGGATTGTTAGTGATGCAAACATGTTCTTCATTGAAACAATGTTGAAACATCTTGGGCTGAGGGAGTACTTTTCAGAGATTAACACCAATCCCAGCTTTGTTGATGAACAAGGAAGACTTAGGATTCAACCTTTTCATGATTTCAAAAACTCCTCACATGGCTGCACTACTGGAACTTGCCCTCCTAACATGTGCAAGGTATATATATATATAATTATACTGTAATTTTTGTCTGTTGTTTTCTGATGTAGTAGTGAGTTTTGAAGGTAATTAAAAGTTCTTAATAAGAAGCAGGGTTCTTCTCGCTTACTACAAATTTTTAATAATAATAAAAAAAAAGGTCTCCCAATGGGTCCACAAATGTTGGAACAAGTTCCTCAAATTTGTTAAAATTAGTTTAGAAACCAAACCATTCCAGCCAATAAATCTTGAATTTTGACCACTTGGTATATGTATGAGACAAAAACTCTGACCCCACATCTTAATTTAATTAATCATATATATTAATTTTGGAATTTGCAGGGTTTGATTATAGAAAGAATACAAGCCAGTGAGGGAAACAAAAGAATAATTTATCTGGGTGATGGAGCTGGTGACTATTGCCCAAGCTTGAAGCTGAAAGAGAGTGATTTTATGATGCCAAGGAAGAATTTCCCTGTTTGGGACTTGATTTCCAATAACCCACTTCTCATCAAGGCCAAAATCCATGAATGGAGTGATGGTGAGGAGTTTGAGAAGGTTCTGCTCAGCCTTATTGACACTATTTCCACTGATGAGAAATCTGCTTTCACTCCAACTTACTTAAAAATGACAAGTAATATTGATGTTTCTGCCATACCCAAAGTCCTCCCAGTTCAGCAATAGACAGATTTGATGTATTATATAACATAATTATTGCTCCAATAATGTTTATCCCTATCCCAAATATATCTCTTTAGGGAATTTTTATAGACAAAAGTGTGTCTAATACTGATCTGTGCTAAAAGCACTGACCATCTATAATAATAAATGTTTTTAGAATTCTAAGATTTTTGCCTTTTATTCGATCTCTCCTTTGTTTAACACAAACCTTAATAACTCAAAGAAAACAAGTAAATCAAAGGACATTAGGCAAGTAAAAAGTTAGCCTTAGTTTGATGATCACTGTTGGATCTTTGTAGATACCCGCGTTTTACACTAAATTTATAGTCAGCAAAAGTTATTGATGAGATTTTAATATTTAACTCATTATATGACTTTACAAAAATAAAAATTAATTATTAAAATTTAAACAAATAAAAATAATACATAATTTCAATAATTTATATATAATTTTTCCACTTCAATTATTTATACTTAAATGATATTTTGGTTCTTTTTAATTAATTGTTTGTACTTAGTTTGATATAAATTATCCATTGCATTGTACTAAAATTAAGAAGTGTGATATTGTACTAACCCAAAATTGGCAATACATATGCAACAAGTAACACAAATATTAATTCTTATATATTTTTAGCATCGACAAAAACAGAGTTACAACCACCGAGGCACCAAGAAACGACTACAAACTATTCTGGAAAATTTTAGAAAATGCCTAAGATTTTGAAATAAAAAATTTAGAAAAATATTGTAAAGTTACGGCAGGACACAATTATAATTACAGAATATATTTTCCTGAAAAGAAAATTTACAAATATATAACATTATATTTTTTTTTTTTCTGAAATTTACAAATTTATAACTAAATTTTTTAATTTTGTAATCATATATATATATACTATTGTTCTGTGGAGAATATTTATAAATAAAATAAAAATTTGTTTCAAGTTGATATATAATTGTTACAAGCTGTTATCTTTTCTGTAAATATTTTTTAAAATTTATATTATTTTGTGTTATTTGTCCAATTATCCTTTTGAGAAATGTTAAAGGGACACCTTAGCATCACAAGAGTGACATATTGTTATAAATTAATATAAAAAGTTGTTAATCAATGGCAGTGGGCGAACATTAAAAATAAGGGGTAAGTTGAAAAATGCCTCTTTTATTCATCAATTAATCAAATTTACCTCTAATTTTACATTTATTTGAAACATACCTCTTTTTATATGTATTGTACCCAAAATACCCTTACATAAGAGAATCACATGGAGAGTATCTTGAAGTGACAGGGGCAAAATTGGTACAATGTTTAAAAAAAGAGGTAAAAATGATAAGTTTTAAAAAAGAAGGTAAAAATAAAAGAGAACAATATAAAAAGGGTATATTATTTTTTGTAAAAATAATTACATTTTTACATTAAATTTTATATATATATTTTTACGATTTTTCATAAAAACAAAACGAAAATTACAAAAAATAACATGAATATAACATTTAAATAATATTAAAACAACAATAAAAAATAAAATACTGATAACAAAAAATCAACAACAAATTAATAAAATACAATATAAAAAAACGTATTATCTATAAATAAAATTATAAAAATATTTAAAATTCTGTAAACTGTATTTTTACAATTTTTTTAATATTTTTTTGTATTTGTAAAATAATTCCATAATACGGTGCCTAATAGTAAAGTTGTAAGTAATCCCCAGTCGGCCCAAATTTTTCTTAGAAGGCCCTATCTATTCAAAATGGGCCTAATGATTCTCCGTGCATCTACACTGAGCAGGGCCTTAATCTTTTCAAAACCTATTATTAGTAGTAACACTTGAGATTCAGCTCAACTGGGCTCGATTTCCTGTATCATGTTTAAAGACATGTCAAAGCCCAAATAATACCTTTTCTCTCTTCTTCTGTGAAATAATGCTGTGTTATTTATACTTTTTTGTCTCGTCTCAAAGAAATCCGAATGAATGATTTTTTATTTCTTTAATTTTTTTTTCCTGTATTTTCACCGACTATTTATTAAATTTTGCTTCAGAACCAATTAAAATTGTGAAAAAGTAAAAAAAATTCAGAACAATTTATTTATAGAAAATTTTTAAAAATATTATTTTTTTTATATTTTATTTATAATTTTATAGGTTAAAATTTTTAATTATAAAAATACACTTGTAAAATTTTTAAATCATAAAACTACACTTTACTCAATAAATAGTGAAAAAAATAACAAAAAATTAATGAGAAATTAACCTCACAGACATCTATAAATTAACTATTAAATAAACTATAAAACAATAAAACAACAACTAAAAAAATAATATCGCGATAGATATAAATAAATTATAAAATAAAAAAAATAATTTATTATTTATACTGAAAAAATATATTTTTATAAATAAAAAAAATTAAAGAGTAAAAATATAAATATTTCTATCTTGACATATTTTTGTAATTTTTTTTTTCAAATTTTTAGTTTATTATGTAAACTTTTCTTTATATTTATTTGAAACAACAACAACCCATCTTTATAGTATAAGAAACTAGCAAATATGGACCAGACTTTTTGACATGGTACAAAACAAGAACGAGCTCAAGAGGCACGTAAATGATCAGGTATGAATAATTATAGACTTAGACATGACAAGAGATGATATTACAAATTGACAGGACACGAGACGAAAAATACAAGTTTGAGCATGACACGACATGAAAATATAAGCTTATGTATGACACGACAAGAATAAAAAATATGACAAGTAAGTACGGATAATTTATCTAAAAGCACAACATGTTAAAAACCTTATATTTGATAATAGTAATAATAATTTGAATATTTATAAGTAAATATCTTAATTTTAATAGTTTTAATGATTTTAATGTTTTTATATAATTTTGTGTGAAAATTGTGAAAAAATTATATAAAAATAATTAAAATTATAGGAAATTTATAATTTTAGTAATTATCTCATTAATTATAAAATAAAATGTGGGAAAATAGAATATGAATTTGAACCTGAATAAAAGAAATGGGTCGGCTTGAGTAAAGCACGATATAAATCTAAGAACAACATGAATATGAGCACGATATGACACAATTTTGTATTTTTTTTAGCACGACTCAACATGACTCGTATATTCACCACAAAAAACAGTTACTTTTAGTCACAAAAAAATTATATTGTGACTAAAAATAAGATTTTTTGTTGTGATTTTAATGATACAACAAGACATGATCCATATTTTTTTATAGCACAACACTGCATGACTTATATTTATGATACTATATTTTTTTACATTGAAGGAGGGGAAGATTCGAACTTGGGACTTCATCTTTATAAGGAGAAGTGTGAAACATTAAACTATGCCTATGACCACTCCAAATCTCCAATACATCCCACTTGAATCTTTAAGAAAAACAATATATAGTATTGAATACAAAACTTATTTACCCAATTTTAATTTAACAAATAAAAACAAATCTTCATAAAAATAAATTTATGTCCCCCAAATAGTATACATTTTCTAATTTCTCACCACATAAAACTAATCCTAGCAATGAAAAAATATTACTAATCATACTAATTGTATTAAAATAAAACTATGAAACGGTAAATTTAATGAATAAACAGAATTTGTATCCTCTCAATTATATCGTTGGTAGAATTTTCTCATTGAATTTCTATTTTTTTGTAAAATATTTATCTTCAACTACAAAATAATTGTAAATTTCTTTCCTTTAATTGTATTTTTTTTTTTTTGAGATAATGCGTATAACTATAATTAAATACAAAAACTTATTTAATTAACTTAAGCTAGTTAGAATTAAGTATAATAACTTTAAAAGTGCGCACATATTAATTTTAAAATTACAGATGGAAAATATTTAATTTTATCACAATCTATATAATTATTTATCACTAGAGTACTACTATAATTTAATAATTTTTGAAAACTTTAAAATTGTATACGTACATTAATTTATAATAATACATATGTTATAAAATGCAAAACCAAATCGTGTTTAATATGTATATGTATTTAAACAAATGCGTTTAGACATTTGTAGTCATATAAAGATTGATCCGACCCATTAAATCAATAGTTTTATTTAGGTACTAAACTCAGTACTACTACTCTTTTTCAACAGAATATATTGGACAGTAATGATTAATGGTCTAGAAAATAATAATACCACAAATTTGTTGGCTGTTGGGGAAGAAAAATTGAGGATACAAATTTTTTTGAACTGACGTTGAATATTTCTTTATTTGATTATTGTAATATAATCAAATGAAGTCTATTGAATGATTCAGGAGATCGATCAACACTAACATCTCATTATTATTTGTATTTGAAGAAGTCAAAAAGGATTATCATTATTCAACACTATATATATCTTTTAAGTCATTAGATCAGAAGGTCAATTTCAAATCACAAACATGTTTGCCAATTTATTAGAGTTGGATATATGGAATGGATAATACAGTAGAACCTCTATTTAAGAATACTCTATTCAAGAATAACCTCTAATTTCTTATAAAAAATTCAAGTCCCGATTTGGGCCAGTTATAAATAAGAATAACCTCTAAATTGTAATTAGTTATACATTTTCTAAGTCTCGTATTAACAAAGTATACCAATAATTACATCTTAATAAAATATATACATGTATTTTGTAAATTTATTTATGTAAAATTAATAATTTTATTTTAAATTATAATACATGTATGAAATTATATTACTCTAAAATATTTTTATTATGATATAGTATTAATGATTATTTATTGTTACATTGATATTTTTGTGGTTTTTTAATTTTTTTTTCTAGTGTAACTCTATTTAGTTATAACCTCCCAATTAGAATATAATTTACTTGTCCAAAGTGTATTCTTGGATAGAGGTTCTACTGTATATCTCATCTCATATAAATTATAATATAAACTTTTTTTTTTTTTATATATTATTGTTATTGTTATATCATTTTTTTCTTAAATTGGCCTCACTAAAACTTTATGAGTAAACTCGCTAAGAAAAATCTCAAAATAATAAAAAAAGTATCAAAATAATATTACTAATCAATAAAAGTCCGTCTACAAATAGATACTAATATAACTGGAGTTGCCATATAAATGGAATTGCTTATTGCTACTAATAAGTGAGCAACACTATTAGTAGGATAATCAGAAATAAAAAAAAAAAATTAATAAATTAGTTACAAATAGAATTACAATATTATGATGATTAGATTTTATGAGAAAATTTCCATTATATTGAAAATCTTATGTAATAAGGATTCTATTACAAATGATTAAATAAATTAAAGTTAAGATAACTATAATATTCTCTCTTTATATAAATTTTGAAAAATAAAATAAAGACAATTTTAATTATTTATTACTTATTTCAATATTTATTCCAACAACAAATAAAATATAATAATCAATTTACATTACTATTTTTTATTTTTACTTTTTTTTGGTAAAAATTCACATTACTATTTTTATTCTATTACATTACTATTATTATTATCATTACCATTATATATCACTAAACCAAACACCTAAATTAGTAACAATAAGAGAAATTATTGTTATATCATCTTAAATTTCCATTCTTCCTCAAACTCTCAATCAAAAGACTTCTTAGCTATAAAAACAAAAGAAAAATTATTTTAGAGAAGAAAAGAAAAAAGAGGACACACATGTCTTTTCATATAAAAAATTTATATATTCTCACTAGAAACACTTTGTTAAAGGATATATTTGCAAAGAAACAAACAAATACATATTTTTCTTTCCTCGAACTCAATTTTGTTAAAGTCACCAGCGGTACATGACCGACCAATAAAATATTATTTCTGTCCACCGCATCGCCACATTGCCCAATCAAAACATTTAAACTAAACCGACCATCACCTTAGGTTGAGTTTATCAAAGCTAAGTTAAAAAAAAAAAACAATAAATATAAAAAAAAAAGTGAAAAAATTAAGAAGCCCATAATAGAGATTTTGGGAGAGAACTAAACTCAGAGAGAAAAGTGTGTGTATTTGTGTTGGGTCTCAAAAGCCATAGAACGGTTTTGCTCACTCACTCATTTTAATATTTACATAATTAAAATGCCAATTTTCTCCTTTTCCTTCTAGATAGAGAGAGAGTGTTGTTGTTTTGGAGAGAGGGAAAAGAAAAATCGGCCATTTCTGGGTTCCAATGGTTGAATTAGGAAAAGCCCAATAATCATTCCGATTTTTACTTGGTTGATTAGATATTGGATATGGGTCTTTGGAAGAAGGACCAGTGATCTTGTGAACCCAGAAAGCGATCTTCGATGTGGTGATTGGATTGTCGGATTTGGGGTTAGTGTAATTTTTTTTTTGAGGGGGATTTAGTTTTTCTGTGACGAAAAGTGAAAAATGAACGGTGGCGATGAGGTCGTGGCAGCTCCGTCGGGCCCTCCACAAGCGTTGGATTGGAAATTCTCTCAGGTATTTGGAGAGCGTGCTGCTGGTGAAGAAGTTCAGGAAGGTATAATCTATTTTGTTTGTGTTGAATAGTGCTTCATGTTTTGGATCCAATTGATGTGTTTTGATGATTTGGGGATTAGGGTTTTTGGGCGGTTGTGATCTGTTTTGGATCGGTAGTTTGTCGAATAATACAAAAGCGAAGTGTCTTATTGGGTTGTGGGTTTTGGTTTTGATTTGGGAATACAGTGGGTTTTATTTTAGGTGTCGAATTGATTCAAAGCTTTGCATTTTTGTTTGTTGTGTTCACAAATAGTGTGGGGAAAATGAGCTTCTTTGAAGTTGTTTGGTGGTTATGGGTCGTCTTTATAGCTGAGGCTTTTACTTGTTTAGTGGCTCTGCTTCCCTTATTGCTTGTGTATACTTGCTGAATTAGCGCACTGCAGATCCAAAATCACACTCATTTTTGTATTTACACGTTGAGATTCATTTACTGCATGTTCATAGCTGTAATTCTCTAACTTATATCAAAATCAAACTTTTCGCTTGCTCCCATTAATAATTAGAAAGCTAATGCTTTATATTTTCTTTTGTAACTGTCATGAAGTGAGAAAGATTATCGCTTTGTCTCCCTGTACTGATTTTGCATTTTCTTGGTATTACTTATACATTATAGAAACGAATGATGCTTCAGGGCATGTTTCACTGGTTATGCTTGAAGAGAATGTATAAAGGTTGATGTCAGCTTTATAAAGATGACTAAATAACTAAGAGGTCTGTGTATTCAGTGATTAGGCAACATAGATTTGCTAAACAGAATTTAATTGATCTGGATGCTAATGTCATTGGAGATTAACAGGGGTTGTCTAGACTAATCCTTATTCATACTACATTATAGCTTTCCTGCAAGAAGCAAGCCTGTAGGGAAGTATAACGAGTACAGGGGAGGAGCCCTCCCCTCATATGTTTTCTGGGTTTTCTCGAGACAGTTTCAAGTCTTTTGACCAATTTTCTTTTTAGCTTGGACTTAACATGTATATGCACTAACTATGAATACAACATATTTATATTCTATTATGTGAAACCACTTCTGCATATAGGCTCATCTTCTCTCTCTCTCTCTCTCTCTCTCTGAAACTGAATTTCTCATTTTTATTTGTTTCTCTGCAGTTGATATTATTTCTGCTATTGAATTTGATAAAAGTGGTGACTTTCTGGCTACTGGTGACCGTGGGGGCCGTGTTGTTCTCTTCGAGAGGACTGATACAAAAGATGTATGTTCTTTCTGTATACCCTTGCAGGCATTGTTAATTGTAAGTACTATTGTAGTTTGTCTTGATATGCTTTGATGTGTAGCATGGCGACTCCAGAAGGGATTTAGAGAGGATGGATTACCCTGTTACTAGGCATCCTGAGTTTCGTTATAAAACAGAGTTTCAGAGCCACGAACCTGAGGTATAAACTTTTAT
Source organism: Cannabis sativa (assembly GCF_029168945.1). NCBI lineage: Eukaryota > Viridiplantae > Streptophyta > Magnoliopsida > Rosales > Cannabaceae > Cannabis > Cannabis sativa. The sequence continues at coordinate 41,316,226 of NC_083601.1, forward strand.
CTTTTCTTTTCTGCCTTTTAAGCTGTTCCATATCTTATATCATCTCAAGTTTGACTTTGTGGGGCCCAATAATCGCATTGCTTTTTCTTTATCCTTTTGTCAGTTCGATTATCTCAAGAGTTTGGAAATAGAAGAGAAAATCAACAAAATAAGATGGTGCCAAACAGCCAATTCAGCTGTGTTTCTCCTCTCTACCAATGACAAGACAATTAAATTTTGGAAGGTCAGTGTAAACTGTGCTTAAGCTTCACAGATCTATAAATAAATATAAAAAGCCTTGCTTAAGCTTGAAGGAAATCCAGCCATAACTGTTTTGACTGTAAGCAATGATTCCAGTTGTAAGTTATAATGCATACTACAGATATGTACTAGTTATTATGTCATTTGTGTACTCTTATTCTTATTATCTTCTAGAAAAGGGTCTGTTCATTTGTATCAAATATGGGCTGGTGCATGAAAGTTTTTATTGTAGTTTACAAGCATTGTACTTGATTGAAAGAGTGAAGATTTTACAGTTCTGGAGCATTCATGACTTGGGGCGTTGGGGGCATGGAATTTGCTGCTATTCATTGCGAAATATCAAAAATATATTTTAAGACATATAAGAAATCTTACTGAATAGTGCGATTAATGTTTCTTGAGATAAACAGGTGCAAGAAAAGAAGGTCAAGAAAGTCTCTGACTTTAATCTGGATCCTTCTAAAGCTGTTGGAAATGGAAGTATTGCCAGTTCAAGTAATTCCAGCAGCCCGAAACCATATCTTGCAAATGGAGGTTGTCCAGACAGAACGAATAGTTATCTGAGCAATGACTTGTCGATCCCATTAGGGGGAATTCCATCATTACGTTTACCTGTGGTAGTTGTACTTAACCCTTAATTTTGGTTTGTTTGATTTCTTGCATCATATTTCAGTACCATTGATTTTGTGCCTATTTTGTCATGATTTGATTAAATTTTCAACATTGTGTCATTGTCAACCCAATGCTTGAAAGCCAGAATGCCCAAGTTTTATCGGCACATAGTTGAAGGAGCCAAATGCAACTGAATCTTATATTCCTTCTACTCAACACTTGAATGTCTTACTGTTTAAAAAAACTTCACACTACCCGAAAACTTTTTTTTTTGTCTAATTTACCAATATTTAATTTTAATAGTCTCTGTATCTTTTATCTATGTTTTGGTTTATATCTTCTGTATACTACTCTTTAGCTCATGTACATGTCATTTTTGTAGCATTGACATATCTAATCTCCTAGATTCAAAGATGTAGTTTCTGTGTGCAACCAGTTTCTACTTGGATTTTTATAATCTTAAGATGTATTGCATTCATATTTCTTTTTCTCTTGTTTCACAATCCATGGATTAAGATATTTGAATTCTCTTTGATTCTGATCATTTTGCTAACCCCTAGAGTATTTCATAATTTGTAGGTAACTAGCCAAGAAACCAGCTTGGTTGCTAGATGTCGAAGGGTTTATGCTCATGCCCACGACTATCATATTAATTCAATTTCAAACAACAGGTGATGGCATTTTTTCTTATATTAATTCTGTATTTGCATTTATCTTCACCCCCTTATTCTAAGTGTTTTGTTGTAAAACTAGTTTGGGTTTCTTTCCTTTGCTTTTTGGTGGGTCATTTTTAGGCCAAGTTTATCCTTATTTATGTAGTTTTGTTTCTTATAATAATTATACATATATATATTATGGTATTAACTCTACTTATATGTTGAAAAATGTCATATTTCAAATGTCATCTTCTGCTCAGTGTTTTAGAACTTACTAACTCTTCTCTCTCATCCTTGTACTTTTTAGTGATGGTGAAACTTTCATATCGGCTGATGACTTGCGAATCAATCTTTGGAACTTGGAGATTAGCAGTCAGAGTTTCAATATTGTTGATGTTAAGCCTGCGAATATGGAGGATTTAACTGGTAAGCTTCTTTTCGACATTCTTGGCTGTGTGAAACTGTGAATTTAGATGTGCTGTGTACTTTTATGCTATAAGATAGACTATGATTTTCGAGGTTTTCTCCTCATCTTTTTGGGTGCTTGGATTGTGAGAGTAATATTTTACATTGCTTCTGCTGCTAATTGCATTGCATGAACATGCTTGTGGATGAAATTTGGTTGAGAAAATGTCTCAATGGAACCAGGGCAGGGTTTTATTTCACCAGGCGCAATGAAAGTGAACTTGTATAAAAACTAAATGTTAATATTTGAGTTGGGGCATTTTAGTACAAATGCACATGGAGAGGGGTTAAATGATAGATACAAAATATATATATATATATATTTATATATATATATATGTAAAAATCTCAGTGGGGCATCTGCCTCCACTCCTCATACACTGGGTCCCTTAGTGAATGAAACTTTTGCCTTGTTGCTTAAACGATTTTATGAGAAACGTTCTGAGGCATGTGGCTTTTCTTGATCTCTTGTTTAATCTCGAAATAGTTACTTAAGTACTGGTCATACCTTCCTATGTTTGTCTAACTCCGACATGATTGCAATCCACATTTATTGATTATGTATGGCTCATCGTTGAATATATATTTTTATTATGTATTATATAATTTTATATATACGTATATTTTTTTTATGTTCTTGCAGTGAATATTTTTTTGTATACCTTGCAGAGGTGATAACATCAGCTGAGTTCCATCCTACTCATTGTAATACACTAGCATATAGCAGTTCAAAAGGATCAATCCGACTTATAGACTTGCGGCAATCAGCATTGTGTGATTCTCATGCTAAATTGTGAGTACTTGGTGCTCTAAGTTTCTGATTTTTAAGTGAATTGGTTGAAAATAATACAAAGAAAGGCATGGAGGAAGGGGCAACATTTATGTGCATATATTTAATGTTTTCCTTTACCCCATTCTCATTTCTTTATTGCTTCTGCATATTTGTTATTCTATAGTTCCCAATACAATTAATAAAGTAACATTAAATGCCATTGCCACCTTTCTGATGTGAATCTTGATTGCCGTGGTTCTTCCTTTCGCCAATTTGCATGAAGCTGCAACTCTTAAATGGTTGAACCTCTATGCTGCCAGGAAATTTTTCTTTGAGGTATTGTCCAATTTGTAGTCTAACCTGCAATTTTTATTCTTATGCAGGTTTGAGGAGCAGGAGGCACCTGGTTCTCGATCCTTTTTCACGGAAATTATTGCTTCAATTTCAGACATTAAGTTTGGCAAGAATGGAAGATACATACTTAGTCGTGATTACATGACTCTCAAGGTTTGGCTTTTGTATTGTATTTCCCAACTTACCTTGGCAATGAATTTTTTTTTTTTCAAATATATATAGACAACAAGATCGGATTAGTAAGCGATGATAGATAGGACAACCACAAAAGAGGCTGTGCTCATAAAAACAACATAACCACCCTCATGAAAAAGCTATTATATTACAACTACAAGTACCTATCACATAGAAGTATCGAGGAGTATGCCTTGAAGTTCGTATTTTTAAAAATTCTGAATAGCAACCCAATGCTGAGCCTTTACCCATGTATCTTCCCATCCTCTTCTACATTGTTGAATACTTGCAAATTGCAATGTTGCACGCCATAAGGAGCATCCCACATTCTTATCAATTGATAAGCATGGCTTATTTAATTATCAAAGCACAGCATCATTTACTTCTCTACTTTGAGTTCTGAGTTGACACTTGTGCCGAATACATCTCATATATGGGTTGGACATTTGATCATTTTCCCAGTTTCTGACTTTCATGCTATGTTTGGCTGTCAGTTATGGGACATCAATATGGATTCAGGACCTGTTTCAACCTTCCAGGTTCATGAATACTTAAGACCTAAGGTGAGACTTCCTCCCTTTGGAAAAATATTGAAGCTTCCTCTCTGAGTCTAAACTAACTATCCCTGAATGTAACCAGCTATGTGATTTGTATGAAAATGATTCAATCTTTGATAAATTTGAGTGCTGCCTGAGTGGAGATGGATTACGAGTTGCAACAGGCTCATACAGGTCTGCTATGAAACATAAACATCCATTTTATTCTATTGCTCTTTGCAGTTTGATATTCTAATTAACATTTTATTGATATGCTCCCAGCAATCTCTTCCGCGTATTTGGTTGTGCCCCAGGAAGTACCGAGGCTACAACCTTGGAGGCTAGTAAAAATCCCATGAGGTAAATCAAATGGTAATAACTGGTAGACATATTTTATTTTTAGACTAGAATAATTGTGTATTCTTTTATGCTTTTTCAGGCGACAAGTTCAGACTCCTTCCCGACCATCAAGGTCTCTGAGCAGTAGCATAACACGAGTTGTTCGACGTGGTCAGTTTTTTTTTTTTCCTTTCTAATATATAGCTATCAACAGCTGCTTTTCATTCGATGAGGCTTGCATGTACTTAATAATTTCTGACATCCCACTTTTCTAATTTTGTAAAATCCACAACAGGATCAGAGAGCCCTGGGGTCGATGCAAATGGTAATTCTTTCGATTTCACAACAAAGTTGCTGCATTTAGCATGGCACCCTACTGAGAACTCAATAGCTTGTGCTGCTGCAAATAGCTTGTACATGTACTATGCATAAAGACAGTCCAAGAACAAATATATTTGCTTGGGTGAACTTTTTTGGGTTGCTATTGGAGAAGGTGACTTTTCCCAACTACCAACCACTCAATTGGAGGCTACATTAGTTCTCAAGATTTCAAAGTGCCCCTTAAGATTGGTAGCCGTTGTTTAATCTCGAGTTCAGGAAATGGCTGTCACAGAATCGAGGATGAAGCGATCAGATTTTGTTCCAGGGTGGGCAGTCTCGTCTTTTTTCTTTCCACCCTCTTCTCAAGTTCCAACCCTCAAAAGTTTCTCTAGTTTTTCTTTTTCTTTTTCATTATTCTCTCCCCTTAGTCATCTTCTGAAGAAGAAGATGCATTTTATGTCTGAAAATTCTGTTGGGTTGAAATCAAGAAGAAAAATGTGATTGTAGCTCTCCTACAACAAAATACTAAAAGGATGTTCCATAATTTGCCACTAGGTTTAAGATAAAGAATGTAGTTTCATTTACTCAAAAAAAAGTTCTTGGTGGGATGGAGCTGTTGAAACCTTGCAGTGCATCAATTTTTTTTATTGATTCTTTATGATGGTTGATATTTGATTAACAACAGTACACTTCTTAATATTTTGTTTTAGACAGAATTTCTGTTTATGTTTTATGTAACATAGCAAAGCTACAATAACTTTATCATTCTCTTTCACCAGGCTTAGTGGTCCTAGGATTTTCTTCTATCTTTTTTTTTTTTTTCGTTAACAATGTTTAATTTTTTTCCCTTCATTCCCATTTAACATGGTTGTCTATGTTTTTCTTCCAAAATCACTTTAGGGATATTAGTTTTACCTGACATCAATAGGAAGGGATTCTTATTTGTACAAATGGTACTTAGAAATAAATGCCTTGATACTATATCTTCCTTCCATTTAAAAAATGTATTCTTATAAATATATTTAATTTCTATAACAGTCCATTGTCATTGTGGGGGTACATCACTTAATTGAACTCTGTTCATTGACATAAATGTAACAGTATTTATTATTCAAAGAAATCCACGTTCCAGAAAATTTGGACCAATGTGATGGCAATAAATAGCTCAATTTGAAACATTTCTACTGACATCTGTTTTCTACAACGAATGGATATCTTTTGAGAGGAGCAGTAGAGATGAGAGCAGACAGCTTTTCCTCTGTGGGCCATGGCTGTTGACTATTGACAAAATTGAAGAAGATCAAAACAAGGAGTTACTTTCCTCATTGCTATGAGCACCCTAGGCTTTATTTTTATATGTTATATATGTTGTAAATGAAATCTCTCTATGATACGATAACTTGTCAATACTTTTCTTTTATTTTCATTTGATTAACTCAGTCAAATATATGGTTGTTCCGATTGTATTGCTCACATTTGAGGCCCAGCCTTCTTATATTTGCTTAGACTGGGTATTTCAGATATATTCTAATTAAATGGGATGAGACTAGATTCCATCTTCAGATCTGCTAAAGGACACTAATAGTATTTAGTGTTATTAGAAGGTGTCATATTATTATCAATGTAATTAAATATAAAATTTCATATATTTTAATTTGATAATTAGTATCAAATATCACAGGGCACAACTTTATAATAGTGTTAATATTAAGTACTACTAGTATCTATTAGAAATACTCTTTCATATATGATATGTTTTGTGCTTTTACTTTAACCAAATACCCATACTCGCTTATGAATGTTTACAGTGTTTCTCCTCTTTCAGTTTGAAATATCCAATTTATGGTTTTTTAAGAATGTTGAAGTTTTCTCCTCACTAACAAATTCAAGATACGATGTTGGCAAATTAGGCTTCTTAACTATATTGTTTTAAGAATTAGCGTGATTATAATTTTTGGTTTTAGATTGAGAATAAAGGTTTGCAAAAGGAAAAAGAAAAAATGATGAAAGAAAGGGACATTGATAAACAGATAAATGATATAATTAATGAAACTCTCCAAATTGTTAGGTGTTATTCTAATAATAATAATATAATATAAAAAAAATTAAGATTTTTATTTGAGTTGCTATGTAAATTTTAGTTGTAATTTATATTACTCTGTTGGTTGTTATATTACTCTGTTGATTGTTATGTGGATTGTTACAGTGATTACTGTAAAAATATATATAAAAAAATCGTTTTAAACTATAAGAATAATGAAATTCCTAAAAAAAAATTAAAGAAAATTAAAGTTGTGATTTTATCATCTATTCCTCTTTCCATATCAAATAGATAAGAGCTTTTTTTTTTTTTTTTTTAAAATTACAATAAGAGATTAGATTCATCTACTCCTTCATATTTTTCTGATCTTAATTAATTGGAGCATGCATACATATAATTTTTTTAATCAATCATCATTTATTTACTAAATAATTTTTTACTCTATTTTTTAAAATACAGCAACAAAATTTTACTTTTAAGTTTTTTTTTCTTAAACTTTTCCATCACGACATCATCTATTTTTCTATTTTTTCACTACATCTTTTAAATATTGAATACTTTTTATGTCTTATGAAAATTCCAAGTCGGTAAGACCTAATTAAGATAGCATTTTGTAGGTGAAACAATAATCAAACTATATAGGTAGCTAAGCTAGGGATCAGATTCTGAATAATATATATTATTCTTTTCCATGAATGATATATGTTCCATTCGATCGGCATATATAAAATATGAGCAAACTATTTTCAATTAGTTCCCCTGCTAAACACATGCATAATAATATATGCTATACTATATACATTACTGTGTATTATATGTATATATATATTCCGAATATAATGTGGCCGATCGAATGATTTTATTAGATATATATGTATAGCTTAATTTATAACCATGTGATGTGAGGGATCTAAATGAAATAGATTGAACGACACAAAACACTATTTGTGTAGATTGTGATCGATCAGATTTTGAGAATATTATACATATATTTAAAAGGAGCGAAAAAAGCACTTCACTCAATTCACACCTGTCATATTAATATTAATAATAAACAGTAATACACAAGACGAAGAACAAGAATAATTATTTATGTGTATATGTATATGTATATACATCTTCTTCTTGTTCAGACGGTGCATATATATTATTCTGTTGTGAAAACTATTTTTTGTTTTTTGTCAAAACACAACGGAAGTGGGTCCCACCCACCCCCACCCAGAGAATGAGCAATGGAATTGAATTGATGAGTGGCACTAGCTAGGTGCTGCTGTAATATATGTACACTCATAATTAATTTGATCTGGAAGACTTTGTTGGTGTGTAGTACTTACACTGTTTCAGTATATACTATATATTCACCATATTATATATGGCAATTATTTTATCTTTTTGGCCACCCCAAACTCAAACTATACGCGTCTTATTTATTAATCCTATTCCTATAAAATATACTTCTGTTTTCTATTTCTGTAAATGTATGCAGTGTTGTACTCACACTTCAAATAAAGTTCAAACATTTTTCTAAATGAAAAAAATAAAAAAATTGATGCATAATATATATCTATATAATTATGGTTATATAATAAAAATATTCTTATTTTTTTTAAATGTTACTATTCAATTTAAACTAATTTTATTTTATATTAAATATTTATATAACATAATTATTTTTTTAATATTATAATTCAAATTTAAACTAATTACATATTTAAAAAAGAGATTACTATTGAATGCCGGTAGTTTGAATATTTTTTATAAGAAGTGCTTTATAATTGATTAGAAATATTCATTAAATGTACTATTTTAATTAAGACCGTATGACACAGAGAAATACTAATCTTGTCTTTTAACATTTTTCCTAAAAAAATATATTTCTATTATAAAAAAAAAAATTATTATACAACTAAAAATATATATAAGTAAAATAAAAATTAAAAATATAATAATATAAATAATATTAATCTAATATATATAGAATATTTTCCCTTTCAAAAAAAAAATGTATATATTCTTTTCATACAAAAAATGGCAAAAAATTTGAGAAATTTTTACATGAAAAATCACTTTTGCACAATTTATTACCTAAATACTCCTACACGCCTATATCTACTTTTTTACTTACAAAGTTTGTTTTATTACACAAATACCACTTAGTCATCATTCCATCCATCATCAATCAAATCCTATTCTCTTCCCTCTCTTTTTTCATTTTCTATCAATCAATCCATCATTTCACTCTCTTTTTTTCTTCTTTTCTTTTTATTTTTAATTTTATTTCAGTTTTTAATTTTTTATTTTTAATTTTATTTCAGTTTTTAATTTTTTATTTTTAATTTTATTTTCAGTTTTTAATTTTTTATTTTTTTTCCATAACAATTCTTCTTTTGTTTTTATTTTTAATTTTTAATTGTAAAGCTAGTTTCTTATATATTGTTGCTTAGGTCTAGGATTGACTTCTATCAATCAATCCATCATTTCACTCTCTTTTTTTCTTCTTTTCTTTTTCTTTGTAATTTTATTTCAGTTTTTAATTTTTAATTTTTAATTTTATTTCAGTTTTAAATTTTTAATATGTAATTTATAAAATATCATATATGTAATATATAAACACTTATAAACGCTTATAGATATATAGTATATATAATAGTCCAGGCAACTATTGGGAGATACTGGTTCTGGGTTGGTGGATATATGTTCATCTATTCTAGGCAGTTAAATTATGTTGCTCACAACTTAGCCAATTGGGCTTTATCTACTTCAAGTTCTGGGTTGGTGGATGTTCCTCCTTAACAGGCCAATGATTGCAATCTGCGCAGTACAGCATGTATTGTATTTGTTGGGCTGACAACACTCCTGCTTTTTATTATGTACCACACAATATACACTTTTGAAAAAGAGAAAGCTAAACATCCAGAACACGTTTATTGAATTTTACCCAGCTGGACCACTACGTAGTTTACATCTCTCTAGAAGTTGCAATATATTTTTGAAATATTGTTAGTTTTATTATTTGAAATTTTACACCTTCTGTATGTATTTTTTTAATATGTTTTTTATCTAGTTGTTTCCTGTCCATTTTTTAATTTTATTTTAGTTTGTATACAGTTGTTTTGTAGTTTTATTATAGTTTTGCTACTTGCATATGTTATTTCATTATAAAATTAATATGCAACTATTTGCACAAAACTTACTATGTATAACTACTATTTTTTAGTCTCCATCAAATTAAATTCTTGCATAATATATAAACTATCATAAAACGATAATGCAACTATAAGGCAACTATTTGCACTTGCATACAGTTGTTTTGTAGTTTTATTATAGTTTTGCTACTTGCATATGTTATTTCACTATAAAATTAATATGCAACTATTTGCACAAAACTTACTATGTATAACTACTATTTCTTAGTCCTCATCAAATTAAATTCTTGCATAATATATAAACTATCATAAAACGATAATGCAGCTATAAGGCAACCAAAACAAAAATAAATCAAAATGTAACTGTATATAACGTAGATGTATTATTCATGAGGTTTTTTTAAAAAATTTCACATCATACATTGTTTTGAATTTGGTGGGAGGTCCAGATCTGTTTGTTACAGATCTACATTTCATGAATCTGGATTTCGATATTAGGGGGAGTTGTTTTGATCGAATAAAACAGAAAACAAATGTGTAATTTCAGTTTCTTCACAGTTTTTCTGATTTTTTTTTCGTCATTTTCAGTTTAGATCATTGCAGGTATTCTTTTCCAGTTGATTTTGCCAGAATTAATAGTTGTATTTTTCTCGTTTTGGTTTCATTTTGGTTGTTTTGCGGTTTTGAAACGAGCGCGTATTTTCATGTTCATGGTTCGCTCTGTACAGCTGAAGGCTTAGTGCATGTGATATTTTTGTAAATATTTGTATATAGACTGTATAAATGTTTAATGGGCCGGCCCAAAATTTATACACAATTTTTTTATTATTATTTTTTTTAGTAAATCAGATGATTATATTAGGGCTTTTTTCATAAATGTACAACAAAAACAACATAATTACAAAAAATGTGCAAAAAAAAATTATTTTAAGAACTTGTATATTTTGAAAACTTATTACATGAAACCATACATTTTAATCATTAAATAATAAACTATGTTTATTAAAACTCAAAATAAACAATTTCGTAAAATTAATTAAACAGTTTTATAAAAATAAACAAGTTATTTTTTTTATTAAAAAATAAATGTTTATTATCTATTTTAGTATGAATTATTATAATTTAATAAGATGTTTTTTTTTTAATAAAATACGATATCAAAATTATAAACATTACTGTATATAAATACAAATCAATACTTAAAATTACTAAAAATAAACATAACACATAGAGTGATATAATAAACATATATGAATATTATTATTTTGTTTATTAAATTAGTATGTTTAATAAATAGAAAACAAAATAAACATATATATACAAAGTATTTTATATTATTAGTATGTTTATTATAATTGTAAACATAAAAATAGACATAGACAATTTATACTATACTAAAATAAGTATATTCTTTTTCTATTGTTTCTATATATTGATTATTTTCTAATGAATTAGTGAACGAATTTTCTATTAAAGTATAATTCTTACACCAAAAAATAAATAAACAAACATAACTTTATAAACTCCAAAAATTATTTAATTAGAAAAAATAAACATGACACAATAAACAAAAAAAAAAGATAAAAATAAACAATTTTTTTATATATATATTATTTATTTTCTAAAAAATTACTAAAAAATAAACATAACACACATAGAATGATATAATAAACTTATGTAAATATTACTATTTTGTTTATTAAATTAGTATATTTAATTAATAGAAAAAAAAATAAACACATATATAAAATGTTTTATATTATTAGTATATTTTTTATTATAATTTTAAACATAAAAATAAACATAACCAATGTTACCATATATATAATAATCAATAATTGTTACCATATATATAGTATAAAAGAAATTGAAAAAAAGTTTTTAATTATATATAAAAATGTATGAGAAAATGATAATAAGTTTTTTTGCACATATTTTGTAATTAATTAAAATAATGTATACAAAATTGTAAAATGCCCATTATATTACTACAAAACATCAATACAACCTAAGTAGCATCACAATCAAAAAAGGTCCCCAATGCTCTACAACTCTTCAAACCGAATTTATCTTTTCGAAAAAAAACTTTTTTTTTAGGAAAAACGCATCTAATTGTATTACAATACAAAGAAATTGAATAAGTTATTAGATTCAAAGAGCTAATTCATTCCTATATTGCTGGTAAACAACCGCTACAAAATATCAGAGATGGAATGAACTGAGTTGCTCCACTTTAACCAAACACATATAGCAGTCATAAATATTGGCTCTAAAAGAAAACACGTTCTCTAGTTTCTCTCTGTTCAATCCACAAAGGACACAATTCTCATCCAAACTATTAATATTGAATCTGAATAATTTAGTCTTCAGTTGCAATTTATCTAATACTTCTAGCCAAGGTACAAACCTTCCACACTCCACTCACCCAAATTAAATGAGGACAAAAGCTCTTTCATCTGGTAATAAGCACCTAGAAAAATTAGCAAAAAGATTCAAGGCTTTAGCTTATATTTGACTCTGATCACTTGCTTACCAATTGCTGGTACTTGGGCCTCATAGGCCCTCCAATCCTCATTGTCAATGTAGACAGCATTAACCCATTTCATCCATATATATCCTGTTTCGATTCAACATATTTACCAATTACCGCTTTGATTCCTTTCTTTAATTCTTCTAAACCCCAAACCTCCTTCTTCCTTTGTTTTACACACATTTCATCCCAAGCTACCAGCCTCGGTCGGGGTACTGGAACTACTCAATCATTTCCATAAGAAACCTTTCCAGAGCTCCACACTTTTACGCATAATTTATTCTCTACACCATTTTTCAATCAAGATTCACAATCAGAAGCAAGAAGTTTTTTAGCAAAGATTTTACACAACAATTTTAGAAAAAAAAAAACATATATATACATTAGAAATTTAGTGTTTAATTATTTATTGGATTTTTATTTCGTTTTATGAATACATAATAATACTATAAGTTCAATTTTAATTAATTAAAATGAAACATAATAGTAGTATGAGTTAGAGACTTAGTTGATTAGATCTTTTTGAACCTTTTTGTGTTAGATTCTAGGTTCAGGTTAGTTATTCATATTAACCCGTGATTTATTTATTTTTATAGCAATACTCTCTAATTTAAGGCGAACCCAGTCTGACTGTTATATCCCAGCTTGAATAGACCACACATTTTATTGATTTGAATAATTTAGTTATTTAAATATATTAAAAATTAAAAAAAAAAATTATAACTAAAACTAATATTTTCATATCCAATTTGCAAGTAAACACGAAAAAAATCAATCTGGAAGGATAAATGCGCTTCTAAAGTCAACGAAAAAGTGTTGTATTTCGTCAACTATTACGGAAAATGATATGAAAACTTACTGAATCTTATTCTTTTTTAAATAAAGGATTTTCATTAAAAAATTAACAGGCATCAGCCTTAACAATGTCACACAAAGAAAGCGGAGCATCTAGCTCATTAAAAGTACAACCTGACGATAAATAAGACACCCTAGCAACACAATGGGCAGCCCTATTTGCAGATCGATTAACATAAGAAATAAGGACATTATTCAAACTAGCAACAATAGTACGACAGTCCTCAACCAACAAACCAAACTGGGATGGCATATGCACTGAGCTATTAATTGCTTGAACAACAACTAAAGCGTCAGACTCAACAACCACCCTACCCCAGCCCTTGCGCTTTATCCAACTTAGCGCTTCCTTGATGGCAATGACCTCAGCTATTTCAGCAGAAACACAACCCCAACGACTCTCAGAAATAGCTTCAATAAGCTTACCATGGTGATCACGAGCAACACAACCGAAACCAAAGTTTTGGTGAGCTTCAAAAGTCGCACCATCGACATTCACCTTGACCGTATACTCATTAGGTTTACGCCAACAATTACTTTTAGAGATATCCCCCATAGCAAATAAAGCATTAGGAGATTCATATTTAGTAATTTTCCATTGGCCAAGGACAGCTTTTGCCGACTTCACTACCTCCAAAGCAGACCGAGACTTATGGTTCCATTGCACTTCGTTGCGAGCATGCCAAATACTTTAACACACCATCGCAGCCTCTACACTAACCTCCTCACGGCCATCAGCTAGCAACTCAAAAAACCAGCTGCTAAACTCGGCAATAGAACCAGGAGCCAACTGGTTAACCGCCAAAAGAGCCCAGCAAGATTGAGAAAATGGGCAGTCCAACAACACATGTACAATAGTCTCCATATGTATATTACAAAAAGGACACAAGAGATCTACATTCACATGTTTTGAGTGAAGTTGTACCTTAGTTGGGAGACAACCGGAGCAAGCACGCCAAAGAAAGTGATGAACTTTGGGAGGAATGGGCAGTTGCCATAGATGCTTCCAACAGTTCTCATCTTGCAAAAATAACCAATTCCCACTTGAAGATTGAAGGAACTTGTAGGCACTTTTAACCGAATAGAAGCCCGAGGACTCCATGCTCCAAAACCAACCATCTCTAGCCCGAGAAGAAGAAAGTTGGATGCTTCGAATCAACTGAATATCTCTCTCCTCAAACATATCATTAAGAAGCTCAACATCCCAAGATCTTTCCCCAACAACCATCAAACTCGAGACATTGTGATCAACTAAACCAGGATTACTCGTCAAGACATAAGGATTAGAATCATTTGGAAGCCAAGGATTAAGTAAGATACTAACCGAAGAACTACTTGCAGTAGCCCTCCTTCCACCGGCCCTTACAAGCTCTTGAGCGGCCCAAATGCTTCTCCAAATAAAACTTGGATTGGATCCCAATTCACCGGCCCTCACTGAATCTTATTCTAAAAAATAAAAAGAAAGAAAGAAAAAACTTATTCTAAATACCCACTATTTTACCATAACATCAACTTTGTTGTCCTGTTTTGTTTTGCGTCATGTGTCACTAATTGAAATATTAATAAATTCCCAATTTTATAATTCCCACGAATCCCACCATTTATTAAACTATGACTTTCTTGTTTTCTATTTTATATGTTCGAGATTTTCTCATTATATAGTTGTGTGGCTGAAATGTTATGTATTGCAAAAAAAAATATACATAGATATATATTTTAGTTGGATTTTTTTTGGTAACATATTTTAGTTGGATTTTGATTACAACACTTTTATTCATGATTATTTATTTTTTTAATGTATATATGATTTTTTATTATTATTTTAGAAAATTGGGAGCTAGACTATATTTTTTGTTCTTTACATGCCATTTTCCTTTCTCTTTCACTATTGTTTTAATATTTCTCATTCACATTTGAAACAAATAAATAAAAGAAATTAAGAAATACTCTTATTAATTTATAGCTACGTTTGATAATATTTTTATTTTTCAATTTATATTACAAAAATAAAAGTGAAATTTGTGTTTTTAAAAAACAAAAAAGCGTTTTATAGCTACTTTTACTTTTTAATTTTAAAAACAGAAAATAAAATTGTATTCTAAAAATTTATTTTTGTTTATTTTTTTATTTTATTTAAGTCAGATATCCGGGTCTAGGGTTGAGACAATGAGTCCGAGTCTGGGACTATGATCGAGGCAGAGTTCGGATCTCAAGATTCAGGTTGGGATCGGAGTGTAAAGTATTAATTAAGAAAAAATTTTAAAATTTTAATTCACAATTAAAAATTTAAAAAGTGAAAATTTTATAGAATTTATTTTTAGAATATATTTTTACTTTTTTAATTAAAAAGAAATATCACCAAACATACCCTATGTTATTTTTTGATTATTAGTGTGGATGATCTTTGGATAATATAAAACGTGTTTAAATATTATGTCCCCTCATCTTTTTCTTTTCAAACAACGTATGGTAGAGATTATTATTTGAAATAATTTATTTTTTAAGTTTGTATGACATTATAATTATAATTGTTTTTAATAAAAAAATTTATTGCTAAAAATAGGTTTAAATAAACATATATTTAAATAATACAATGAAAATTAATATGAGCATTTTACATGAATGTATACATTTTTTTTAAATAATTACAAAAAATGTGCAAAAAAATACAATTTTAAAAATGTACATATTTGAAAACATATTTACAAAATTTCATACAAATTCTTAATTAAATTATAATAGATATATTAATGATTCAACTTTCTATATTTAGATTTGTATAACTATTTTTTATGACTAATTGATATGGTATTAGAGCCAATTTAATAACATATCATTTTTTAACTAAAAAATTATTATCAAATTTGAAATGATATTATATTGTATAATTTGATCTTAATAATATATTATCAGATTTTATTGGAAAAATATTGAAAATTGATATTAATTATACATATGATCATATCAAGCCAATTTAATATATTTTAATGTCAATTAACATATATTTTAAATTAGTGATATATATATATGTTTCATATTTTAATTTTCATTCATTCTTCTTCTTCTTCTTCTTTTTTTTTTTTTTTTTTTTTTTTTTTTTATAGATTGCATTCTTGTTACATAATTTTTCAATGGTGCAAACTCATTCCACTGATAATATGTCTATTGAGTCTGGTGATTTTGTTAGTGATGATGAGAAGATCTCATCCCTTGTGAGTGTGAAGAAAGTTGCGATCAAGAAATAAATTAGTGGGAAGCAACCGGACTTTAAAAGACCCGCTAAAAAAATCTGCACACACCCGCATGTAGATGAAGTATCCGATTCAGATTCTGGTGGAAGACTTATTCATGTTCCATATATAAAAGTCTTTTTTTTTTTAGTATTTTTATCTTTGTTAGTTTTTTTTTTTTTTTTTTTTTTTTTTTTGTAGTGTTTCTTATTATGTTTTGTTGTGTATGGTATTGTAATATTTTTTTAATATTGCTTATATGTTTTTAGTGTTTTTTTTTAAAATTTATATATGTTTTTGCTAAACTTGATGGGTTGTTTTTGTTTATTTTTTTAATGTATTTTTTTAGTGGAAGAATTATTCATGCTCTATCTATAAAGGTCATTTTTTTTTTTGTATTTTTATCTTTGTTAATTATTTTTTTTCTTTTGTTGTTTTTGTTTTTTGTCGTATTTCTTATTATAAATGCCTAGTGGAAATATAATTTTTTATATTTTTATGATATAAGAAAATCATTGAGAATTTTAATTAGGAAATCTCGTCTGAAATTATACATATACTAACATTACAATATAATTTATATAAAGAATTAAATAAGATAACGTGTCATCCATTATACGTATTTGGCGCTATAAAATTATCTACTTTTCATTTATTATGATTGTAATATATATATTTTCAAGAGAGAACTATATATATACATATATGATATGTATACGTAGTGAAGATTTTTGAGACGCACACAATGATATTATTGTCAACATATATAGTAGATATTAGGAAATTAGGTATACCAATACCAATAGCACCACGATTCTAAGATTTTATTTTTGAAATATCTCAAAATCAGTCGATTATTTGTATATAAATTAAAAACGCGCATGTTAGTGTGTTTAATTAAGTCAATAAAAATCATTATTGAAAGAGTGATGAACATAACCACTTGAGGCTAGCTCAAGTGGCCATAGGGGGTGCGTGGTGTATTGGAAGTCCTGGGTTCGAGTCCCAAATTATACTAATGTAATATGTAAACGCTTAAATAAAAAAAAAAAAAAAAAAAGAGTGATGAACATATATAGCATTGCTATTGAAAAAACTGGTGATATACAACATTCACGTGCAACAATATTAGAGAATAGTGTTAGTTTTTAGTTTTGTATATATATATTGGGTAAGTTATTACTATTAATCTCAATAAGTGATATTGATATGAGTGTATCAAAGATGTATTCGTACTTTTTATTATTTTTATTATTTAAGAGAGAGATTATTCAAAGGCTCTAGAGCGCCAAAGGATGACAAAAAGACATAAGAACTCTATATTTATATGGCCAATTTCACACATACATGATAATGGTGATTGTACCTGTATTTTTATGAGCAAGCTTAGTAATAAAATTATGAGCAAGAGGATTAGCTACCAATACACAAAAGAAATTCTTTTTTGCTGGATAAAATATTTACGTGTATATATGAGAATGAGCAATGTACTATATTATATTATTATCATCCGTGCGCTGCGACGATTCGAATCCTACCTAAAATTAATTAATATTTAACATTTATTTTGTTGTTATTAATTTTTTTTAGAAATTAAAAAAAATTAAGAAAAATAACTTAATTATTAGGTAAATTAGAATTGATGACTTGATTAAATGAATTAATATATGTATGTACTCTTCTCCAACAATTTGTTCCTCCGATCCCCTCATAAAATATTTCTATCATTTATTTCAGTTTTTCTATATATTCCCTTAGTCAGTTTTTTTTTTTTTTTTCCTTTTGACTTATATTTTCTTAATTTTCCAAAATTAAGCAACATTTTCATTTCATCATATCATGCTGTGTGTATGTGTGTGTTAGGATACTACTTATATGTAGTTTCACTTTCATATTCAACGTTTCTAAATTTCCCAACTTAATTTTTCTTTTATTTTTTATTTTGGAGCTTCTTTGCATAATCGACATTTTGTTCTCAAAACTCATTTTTAAATATATATATTTTAATTAGAAATAATAAGTGGGAATTTTGTTTAATGTATCTATTTTTGGTGTTTATTATATGAAAATTAACTTATTTGATCAAGACGTTTCCTTGTACTGAAATCAGTGGGGAATATTTGGGATTTGTATTAAACAGAGTTGGAATATGATTCTACGAATAATAATATTTATTGAGAGTGGATTAGAATTTAGAATGGGATTGTTAAATGTTTAACTAAACTAGTTACTAGTAATACCGTACTCTTTCCTCCTAAATTGGTTACATATATGTAAAATATTAGAATGTGATGATGATGCAAGAGGGAAATGTAGAGAAGAGAGAGAGAGTGAGGAAAAGCGTGGGCGTCAATCAGGACCCAAATGGCACGCCATCGGAAGCGTGTCGTATGGTAGTTGGACAGAGATGACATATATTTCTTCTCTTTCTCTTTCTCTTTCTCTTTCTGTTTCTGTTGTAGGTTGATCACCATCAAATCATACTCCACTTCTTCTTTCATTTTCTTTCTATTCATTCGATCTATACCTCCATTAATGGCCCCCACTTCACACACACACACACACTCTCAATCACTCATCCAAATTAATCTGCTGTGCTGTGCTGTGCTGCCACTCTTGCGTGGGTCCTATTCCTTCCTGATCAATTCCCTCCCATCATTCCATCCCTCATTCCCGTGCTATTTCATCCATTATTATATATACTTTACTTGATCTCCTCTCTCTTATAACCTTCTTCACTAAGATACCTAAACCATTATTACTCTTGCACTATGCTTAGTACGTATTATATTTCCACAACGATAGAAAGGAGTATAAGAGAGAGAGATTAGCAACAGATGATAACAAAAATTAATTGTTCTAAATGAAATATAAGAGATTATGTCAAAAAAATATCATATATATATATATATGAAATAAGAATTGAATGCGAGTAAAGTTTTCCTCTTGAATTTATAAAAAAATGAATTTAGAGAATCAGTGATAAACAAAGCAAAAAAGAAAAGAAACAAATTAAGAAAATTACATAAATATCCTTTAGATAAAGTTGAGGAAAAGTTATTTTTACTAGTGCTATAAAAATGCGTGTGCCATAAATATGGTATCGTGCGATCAAAAATATAGATCGTATTGTGCTATATTTAAATTCACGTGTTTAAATTTGTTTCATAGTTTACTCGGGTTCTATTTTCTTATACAGATTCAAATTCATACTCTACTTTTTTACATTTTATTTTTACAACTAATAAGATAATGACTAAAGCTATGTATTTTTTTTAGAACTTCAATTATTTTTATATAATTTAAATTAGAACCATTAAAAAAATTGAATTTAAATATTTAAATTATTATTACTGTTATCAAATATAAAATTTTTAACATGTTACGCTTTTAGAATAGATTATTCGTATTTATGTGTCATACTTTCTGGCTTGTCATATTGTACGTATTGTGTTATGTTGAAGCCTATATTATTCGTATTGTGCTGTACAAATTTATAATTTCGTCTTGTGTCGTGTCAAATACCATATTTGTTCGTACATGTTCTTGCTCGTGTCGTATCAAAAAACTTGGCTCATATTTACAACACTTTTTCTTATTTATATTTTAGTTAAATTAGTTAAAAAGCATGTTTTAAAAAAATATCAAAAATTATTATAAAAAAACATTAAAAATGTTAATTTAGAACCAATGTTATATTTGATTAAATTTATAATTGAATTTCAATATATGTTTAGTACAAATTTAATATTTACTTTTTATGAAAGTATATGTAAAAAGATTATTAAATTATTATATTAAAAAGTTAAAGATTGTATAACAATAACATATAATATTTTTTTTCATGGAAAGATTGTAAAATATATTAATTAGTGAGAAAGAGTAAATTAAGAAAAAGCATTTTTTATTGTGGCACAAATTTACAACATTACCATTGGAGTATTATATTATAAAAATATGCTTTAAAAAAATAGTAATACACTACAAAGTATTAAGAGCATCACCAAAGATAAGACAAATCTTTTATTTGGTGATGAATTCTTATGTAAGGAATTTGGAGTGAAAACTATAATCCACAGTATATATGCCGTGTGCACTGTAGCACGGATTGAATTTAAATTTAAGACTTCATTTTTGTCAATACTAGCAGACTATAGCAAAACAACATAAAATCGTTTTATTCTTATTTTTTTTCTTAAAAAAAAAAAGAAAATATTTTTTAAACTCTTCGTTCATCCAAGTTCATCAGTGTTACTGATCACTTTATTTCTTCTTTTAATTACTCTGTCACATAGTGATGTCATCCTGCATACATAAAAGCAATTAGGGGGACTTTTCTTTCTCTTTTATTATTGTCCTTGTCTTCTAAATCATAATTTAGAGTGTTCATTCATTATTACATTTACATCCACAACAATTAGTTTTATTTTGTCTTTAATTTCTTCTTCTTCTTCTTCTTATGTAAAATTCACCACAAATATGTATATGTGTATCAACTCAACCCCACACCCTAAAGCAAAGTGTAATCAGTCAATGTTTCCACCTTGTTCATGTGCTTCTAAACACTTTTATTCTTTTGTCTTTTCCATCTGGATGGTGAAAGTTAAGATTATTAATAGGGACAGATGTTGGACTTGTGGAAGTATAATATTAATTAAATACAAAGAAAAAGAGTGTTGTTGGGTGCCATAGGTTTATTTTATACTTATTAGTACTCCTCTTTATTAATTAATTATTCAAAACCAATAAAGTGGTATATATTACATTTATTTATATAATGATACTACTAGGATACTCACACACACGCATCACTTGAGTAGTACGTAGTGATTATTATGTCAATTTTTCTAAAAGATAGCAACATTTTCAACAAGTGTAACCATGTATTAATAATGGCGTGAAGAAAATATTATCCCCACCTCATTTAAATTATTCAATATATATGTATATAGTTATTCAATTTTTGTTACTGAATATTATCTTTTGCTTATTAATGCAATTCATGACCCTCTTTGAGACTTTAATAAGAAAACATGTATATTTCATATATGAATGTGTTTGAATTCAATTTGAGAATTGTTTTTTAGCAAGGAAATGCCCATTCAATGTGATTTGGTGATAGATTCATACTCACTACAATTTATATTCTTATATACATAAATCATTATATTTTTCTTTCCGTCATTTAGATATATTATATTTTTATATATATATATATATAGGGCAAGACTATGGTAGGACCTAACTTTTTTTAACCATTGATTTTAAATCGTGTGGTTATTAAGATATAAGGTGTATACTCTTACAATAGGACTGCTTGTATACAATTAAAACTTTATACATATTATAATAATATTTAATTATATATTTATTTTAAAAAATAAAATAATATTAATAATTAAAAACATTATTAATTTTTAATTTCAATTATTATTTTTTTTAAGTTAACTCTCATGTAAATCTTGACAGTTTCCGCACCAATATTATTGTTATTCTAATTTTTCTTCTCACTCAATATATTAAACTAGTGTGTTTTTCTTTTTTTTTTCTTTTATTTATTTTTCTTTTTTTTTTTTGTTGGAAAATTTCTTTTTCTTTTATTCATCAATAAATTTTAGGAGTTTTTTTATCAAGTCATTTTTTTTTATCAATTTCGACTATAATATTACGTTGTATTATTATTATTATTATTATTATGACAAATTGATTTGGATCACTTAAGAATTTACAGTAAAAACATCAACAATTGAAGTGGGAACCTCTATTTTTTTTTTTTTTCATTTTATTGATTAATAAATTTTATGGGTTTCTAGATTAGCATCTTTTTTTTAATCGTCGGAGTAATTGCCGATGTCGGAAAAGTCGTTAGAGCTGTTGCATGTAGGGGTGTTCATCAAACCACTCAAACTGTTCAAATCGCCCACACTGCACCATACCGCAAAAAAATGTGGTTCGAAATTCTTTACGGCGATTTGAATTTTTCCTAAACTGCACAGTGCAGTGCGATTTACAGTTTTGAATTGTTAATATGTGGTTCAAACCGCACCGCATCGCATATTATAAAAATTTCAATTTTTATATTCATTTAATATGTGAAGGCCTAACCAAAGCCTACTAATTTTTTATTTTTTTTTGCTGAAAAAATAATTATTGTATCGTTGAAACTTAAATTTTTTTTTTCATATTTTTTTTTTTCAAGTCTTATGATATTTTTGACAAGTGTTGCTCAAACTTTGTTGTATTTGTAATAATTTAATTATTTAGTGATAGTCCAAATTGCAAAAACTGCATAAATCGCACCGCACCACACCATTTTTTGCGGTGTGATTTTTGCGGCTTTTTAGTTTCGCGCTGCGGTTTGGGAAATTAGAAAAATACATGTGCGGGTTGGTTTGAAAAATAGTCAAAAACTGCACCACCCGCATCGCGAGCACCCCTAGCTGCCGACACTGAAAAAGTCATCGAAATTGGTATTGTCGCCAGAAAAATTACTGAAAAAATTACCAGGAAACCGGTTTCTTGATGAAGGAACCAGTTTCTTGGTGATATATTTTTTTATGACACATTAATATTTTTTTCATTTTCAAAATTATATACATATTTTTTTAAAACATATTTTTTTTTAATGATAAAGAAAATATATTATTTTAATGTGAAAGTACAAAATAAAATGAATTCTACCTAATATTTTTATAAAGTTAAAAAAAAATTAGTTTGCATATATTCTAATCTTTAGTTAATTTAATAGAGAAAACAGGTATATTTGGAAAGAAAAAAAAAAGGAAAAAGGGCAAATACAATGCCCAAAATCGACACGTGGCGAGTCATCAGCCCCTCTGCCAGCAGCACTATACCCACCAGCTGCAAATATAAAAAATCTGTTAAATATGTCTTAACAAAAATTATCAACACTTACATTTATTTAACTTCTGATTGGCTCAATTTCTTTCCCCATAGCATGCGGAAAAAATAAGGAGCCCCACAATAGATTTACCCTATATATATATATTTAACTAAAACAACAAAAAAAGATAAAAAAGAGTAATGAAAGAATAAAAAAATAATTAAAAGAATGAGAGAAAAAAAAATGTAATATTTTTACCTCACTACTATTTATAGAGCTACAACTACAAGTAACTAAAAGAATAGTTATGATCTATCTTAGTTTACTATTTATCTCACTTGATGGAGGTATAATTTTACTAAATTTTTTAAAATTTTAGCTAAGAGCACTCACAATAAGTGAGCTATAATAGCTAAAAGTTGAAAAAAAAAAAAATAGCTAAGAACTTAAAATTAAGCTCTCCAACAAATACTTTAAACTCGTAACTATTTTAGTTCATTCCAAACTTCAAGAATTTTTCTTTAGGCTAATTAGTAATTTTTTCCCCTGAACTTTGACATGTACTAAATCGTGCCACCTAAACTTTTTTTGCCATTAAAAATTCCCCCCGAACTATTGAGATTGTTAAATTTAAGGATTTTTGTCTAATTTTAGTAAAAAAATTATATTATAGATGAAAGTTTAAGGGGCATGATTTAGTACATATCAAAGTTTGAAGGGAATGATTTGGTAGATATCAAAGTCTGGGAAGCATGGTTTAGTACATAAACAATCACTGAAACAGTAAAATTGAATGAAATTAGACAAAAGTCTTTAAATTTAACAATCTCAATAGTTCAGGGGGAATTTCTAACGACCAAAAAAGTTCAGGAGGCACAATTTAGTATATGTCAAAGTTTGGGGGAAAAATTACTAATTAGCTATATTAGCTCAATGAATAGTGAAAAAGTAAAACATATTTTATATATTTTTTTTCTCTTTTTTTTCGTTTAATTGATTTTTTATTGTTCTTTTTACCTTTTTTTGTATTTTTCATATTTTAATTAATAAAATACATGTAAAGATATTATATTTAAATAATATAAAAATATATATATAAAAATTGATATATAATGTAAATATATAAGTATAATAGAGAAAATAAAATTTTAATAATGT
The DNA here is from genome assembly GCF_029168945.1 of Cannabis sativa. NCBI lineage: Eukaryota > Viridiplantae > Streptophyta > Magnoliopsida > Rosales > Cannabaceae > Cannabis > Cannabis sativa. The sequence goes on from NC_083601.1 coordinate 41,340,499, forward strand.
ATTTTAAAAAATGAAATAAAGAAGTTATTGCGAGTAATCTAATGAGCTATTTTACCTTGAAATGCTCTTAGAATATGGATTCAAATGAACTAAACATTAGAGTGAATGATCTTTACCAATAAAAGATTGAAATTATAGTTTGTTTTCAGTATCAAAATCCCATTAGATGATGAAATTATTATTATTATTATTATTATTATTATTATTATTTTCTTTAATTCTCATTGTTCTTACAGTCTAATTAACTATTAATATTTCTTTTTTAAGAAAAAAATTGAAACAAATATCACTTTATTTAAAGAATTCATTTTGGTATAATAATAAATAAATGTAAGTCTTTTTTTATTATTCTCCTTTTCATTGTTTTTCCCAGTTTAACTATTAAGTTCTTTAATTTTATTTAAAGAACTTTGGTCTAATAATAAAAAATAAATGTAATTCATTTAAATAGAGACATTGACCCTAGTTGGTTCGACTTTTAAAAATTATATTTGCGCGTCCGAAGCTCCAAAAGTATTTCTACTACTGTTTGAGTAATCTATGAGTTTTAGCTTTAGCTATAAAATTTTATTTTATAATAAAATCATGTTTAGTAGCTTTTCTCTAATTTTTTTTTTTTGAAAAATTAAAATCAAAAGCATAAAGGAATTCTTTTAAAAATATATAAAAATACGATTGTACGGATTTTTAAATATTTTTAAAAATTTTAAGATTTTATTTAGAATTTGATTTTTTAATATATTTTTATGTGGTACTTTTTTTTTTTATTTTGTTGCTAATTTTTTATTATTTATGTATTATTATTTTTTTTTAATGTTTTGAGATTGTTTGGAATTTGAATGTTGTAATTTTATTATTTTTATATGATTTTCTTGTTATTTTTTTAATACAGTAAAAATATATAAAAAAAAATCTCTAATTATAAAAATGTTAATGTATAAAAAAATAGTAGTTTATGTATATTCTATAAATTTCAAAGGTAGAAATTTTTCAAAAAATTGAAAGTTTTTTGGAGTGTCCAAATTAAAAATTAAAATTGATAATAATAGGTGATTAGGTGCTAACCGTTGACAATATGGATTGAATTTATATTATAGTTAGTAATTAATTACTAAATTTGAACTTAAAAATAATATTTCTTTGGTGATTAAAAAAAATGGATTTGAAAGATTGATTTATCTTCATCAATAATGAATCAGAGCCGTTAATTTTTCCCGAGTGGTGGGCCCCCACACCCACTCGCGATTTCGTACGTGCGTAGTAAGGAAAACATAATATATATATCTATAACAGTAAAATACAAAATAAAAATCTATTCAGACTTGTTGAAATGGCTCTTCAGCATAGAAAGTAGTCAAATTAAAATACAAAAACTACATACTAAAAAAGAAAAGAAAAGAAAAAACCAAAGGAAAGTCTAAATGGGACCCACTAGCCACCCACTAACTCACTGCGTTCAGGTTCACTGGTTCAGTAAATAATAACCTGAAGGGAAGCTCTTCCTAAAAATCTAAACTCATACATTTGGCTTTCTCTCTCTCGCCCAGAACTATAGAGAGTTGGGGTTCTGCCACGTGTCACAGCTCGCATTGGCTACGGGTTACTGGAACCCAACGCTACGATTCCTCCTCCGATTATAGCATGAGACATCTTTACGGTTGTGATATCGTTAAGTAAAAAGTTAACGGTTCTGATTTGCTGATTAAAATAATGCCTAATTATGATAACGTTTGCTTTGATCGCACGCGAGCTTGGTTTGCGGCTTAAAATGGGCTCTCTCGGCTTGGCTTAATTGTCAATTTTGGCTTATTAGGCTTCATCAATTCCTGAGCCGACATGGCATACTTGATATTTTGAGATTTTTTTTATTGTTTTTTTATGTCAATATTTTGATTTATTAAAGATGAATAGAGTTTTTTTTATTTCACCCATCATCCGTGCGAAGCAAATAATAATTGTGTAGTTAAAATAATGGACAAACAATCATGTCTAATTATTTTTAATCATAGATTTTCTAAACCCTATAGAAATTTAACTCTCATAGTTTACTTTGATTGAGATTTGATGGTTTGGTAAAACTTTCATTTAGCTTTTTCAAGGATAAAAAGTGTCAAACTTTTCATTAAGATATCGTTTAATCACCACTAGTTTCCATTACTACTATTATTTTACTCAAGAGTCAAGATGAATAGCGTGGTTCAAGTAATGCCATTATTTTTTATTTTTTTGACATTTTAATTAATGACATGCTGCTAATAATTACTCTCTAACAAAGACATGTTAACATTATAAATTTTAAATAATTGTATAATATCATAAGATAAGATAAGATAATACTATTACAACAAAATACTATAATCAACTGAAAATAGTGATCAATTAATGAGAATCGATATTTTTTTTTTCATAATTTTCTTTGAAAAAGGAAAGTTGTTTTCGCTTGCTTTTTGGCAACGCGACAAAACTAATATTACTTCCACAAAATATTCTATTAATTATATATTAGTTAACTTAACTAACAAGGTATGTATCACATTGTTTTTTCTCCTAATCATATCGATTTCTTAAATTAAACAAATGTTTAAGGTTAATGTAGTAATATTTAATCATAGAAGTTGACTTGATGTTCTTCTACTTAAAATAAAATAGTTAGTAGGAAAAATACAAACTCAGCCACTATTTGAATTCTCTAGAGAATCTAAGAATTACGGTTTACTAATATATAATAGTGTGAGCTTAAGCTTCCAATAAAAAATATATTTTGATATTATTATTAAACTAATATATATGATTAGTGGACATTCTTGTATGAAAAAGCCATAAAAGCTAAGCCGGTCCAATTAGTTTCTCACTTAACTACTACAACTAGCATAAGCATAAGAACAAGCATAAGAGAGAGATTTTCTTCCTATATTTGAAGTCTGGTCGTCACTTTCACGCGGACACAAATAGATAGCTCATCTCCATCGAACAATTCTCCAGACCCTAATTATCTCTATTTATTCCTTTTTAATATTTTTTTTAGTTCTCTCTAATTCTCATCCCAGTTGAGAAGACGGAGGAAAAGGAGGATTGAGTTTTTTCTTTTTATGAAGCTTTTCAGTTAAGAAATTCAGTGATAAAGGGCAAAAAAAAAAAAAGAGTTGTCTTTTCCGGATTTGCTTTTGGCTACGCGGTTTTATCTTGTGGCGAATTGAGTATGAAACTCGAACATGTTATAGCCTGGCAGTAAGTAAGTCTGTTAATTTGCTTTGAAGAGTGGCGTTTCTGTGTTTGATTTCGTCTCTGAGTTACAAAAAAGAGAAAGAGAACAGAGAAAAGTTGCACCTTTTTATTCACTTTTAAGCTCTGCTTTTACCTTTTTCTACCACTGAAAAGCTCAGGGTCTGTCAAAAACCCTGGAAAACTTTTTTCGAAACTGAAAACCCATTTTACTTTCTTCTATTCATAATCCAGTTTACCCATATTTAAAGACAAGGGAAAAAAAAACTCAAAATATTCGCTGATGGGTTTTTGAGTTTTCCTCTGTAAAACATTTCTGGAAAAGTAACTTCTCTGTTCTGAATTTGAGTTTGATTTATTCCCAATTCAAGCCCTCACCACTGAAATTGTTTTAATCTGATACAAACCCACTTTAGAAAAGACCTTAAAAATCCAATTTTGTATCTCTATTACTCTTTTATTGTCTGGGTTTCTGAAAAAGAAAGGAAAAAAAAAAAAGGTTCATTTTTTTTATCTTTTGGGGGTGTTGAAGATGCAAGACCCTGCAACATTCGAGCCCATCAAAACCAATTTTCCAGAGCAAGAAACTCTGAAATGTCCAAGATGTGAGTCCATGAACACCAAATTCTGCTACTACAATAACTATAATCTTTCACAGCCTCGTCACTTCTGCAAGAATTGCCGGAGGTACTGGACCAAAGGGGGTGCTCTTAGGAACATTCCGGTTGGTGGTGGGAGCCGTAAGAATACAAAGAAATCTTCCAATCCAAAGCGATCCACACCAACATCTTCCTCATCCCTCACAAGCTCATCGACCCAGAACCCGGATCCACAACCCGAATCGACCCGAGTTTACGGTTCTCCTGTTGATCAAGACCGTCGGTTGCTAGACCTCCCAGGAAGTTTCAGCTCACTGCTCACGTCAAATGGGCAATTTGGAGGCATCATGGAGGGGATAAACCCAAACGGGTCGGGTGCCAAAATGGGGCGGGTGAGGGAAGCTGTACATTCGGGTCCTGAGCTGAATTCTGATTCGGGTCAGAGCTTGGGGATAGAGGTGCAGAGCAGTAGCAATTCAGAGAGCTATTTGAGTCTTCAAAATGGGGATTCCAACTGTTGGGGAGGAGGACATGAGTGGCCAGACCTTGCCATTTACACTCCAGGTTCAAGTTTTCAGTAGAAATAAATAAAGAAAAAAAAAAGAGGAAAAAGAGTTTGCTTTTGCTTAAAATATCTTTTTTCTTTTACTACTTAGAAACTACAATGGTTAAGTATATTGGAGCCAAAAAAAAAAAAAGAATGGCTCAAAGTTTTAATTGTAGTATTTATATTATTCTCTAATGCTATAGAGTGTGAGACATTACCAAAATGTCATGCCATCCCATACCATATCATTATCCTTTGTTCTTTTGAGTGGTTTTTCTTTGTATGATGTATGTTATATAGATTTATATATAGCCTACACAATATAATTCTGATGCTAATTTGTGCTTTATTTTATTTATTAGTGTCAACAAGTAAGTTAATCCAAAGTGTACTTAGTATTGTGTTTGTCCACAAACAAGCTCTTGTCTCTTGCGCATATAGGCATGTATATATGTGTGTAAGGTATGCTATGAATATGAATGTTACATGTATTGGTTTGTGTATGCATCATATACGTGTATGGTATTTTTGATAAAGCTAAAGACATTAGGATTTGACACCTTTGTTTTGTATGAAAATAAAATAACATATGTGGAGTGGTGGGAGATATGGGGGAGTAATACAGAGCACATTTCAAGTTTTGTTGTTTTTAGCCTGTCTTTCGAGGGCCAGACAAAGTTCAACTCCCTTTCTTCTCGGATATTATTTCTTATTCTAAAGTTTTCCCTTCATCACAACATGCCAAGAAAAAATCATTCTCATTTAAAAGAAGAAAAAGAAAAAATCTCTCTTGTTGACCATATCTCCCCTCTTAAGTGGAGCATACTATTAAACTAAGTGCTCATTTAAGTATGACGTACTTTGTTGTTTAAGCAAATATTTTTAACAATTCAGACCAATGGACATGTTTAGTGTAATATCTTATGTTTTTTTTTTGCTGGAATAAAAGTTCAAATTTTGTGTTGTTTTAGTTTTGGTATTAAAAATATCATAAAATCGGTGGACAGGGATGCCTAGTTTATGACTATTGATCTTTATATACTGCATATATCAGATTTTATTATTCCTAGATTAACAACCATTTGAAAATGAACTTCTTTGTCAAGATTTTACTAGAACAAGTTGATGGAGTTAGGTTTTATAGGGAGTTAATTGAATGTTTTTATTTTTGTTTTTTCAAATGAAATGATAGATACGAAGACATTTTTTGGTTTCAAGGGAGTTGAATTACCATTTTTTTAATGTGTCTCTCTTCAATGGGTCACACATGGTTATTTGCATAATTGGACCAGTCTATCTATGTGGTAAGCTCCAACTCATATACGACCAACCACATGTTTGAAGTGGCTGGGTCGCTTCAGCATTATAAAGGACAAATTGGTCCACCAAGAATAATCCACCGGCATTGATGTAGACTTTACTCTACAGAAATCAACGGCTTAAAACTTATTTGCCTAAAAAAAACAACGGTGATTGATGAAGCTCTGTTGTGTGTGTGTGTATTATAGCTCTTGTTTCTTGCCAAATTGAATGAAAATGGAACGCATTCAAAGACTTTTTTTTGCTTCTTGGTTGGCCTTATTTATTGTGGTTTATACTGTTAATTATGGTACACATTCTATATGCTGTAATTGTGGACTTTTGACTAATCGTTTGGGTAAATGAGTTGTTTGATCTCACTACGCATAAAAGAATAGTTAAAGAAGTGTGAATGAGTGTACTTCTCATCAGCAATTTTTTCAGATTGGGCTGTCTTTTTCTATATATTTTACTTCGTCTACTTAAATTATCCCACTAAGGTCCAAACTAGTGCAATTAATTATTAGGACTTCCACGAGCTAAAATGCTATGGGAATTTAACAAAGTAGAAGCAAAATCTATCATTCAAGATTTCATGCTTCGCTTCCAAGTTTTTTCCTCTTTAAGTATTCACTTTTATGTTTTAGACTTAAAATTTTACCAAAGGAAAAAGAAGAGGAAGAAAATATTTTCCAAAAATTTGATAGACTAGCTATTGAGATTAACACAAACTTTACTAAATTGTAGGAAAGATAAACAATTTGCAGGGAGAGTGAAATCTCAGCTCTTATTTCGAATGGGATGAATCCATATATACGCAAAGTTATATGATTTCATCATAAAAATATACAACCAAGAAAATTAAAAAATATATTTTATGTTTATGGTTGACTTATGAGATATTCTCAATTAATGTAATAGTTGATTAAATTATTCTCAATTAATGAATTAATGTAATGGATGTTTTATATTTACAATAATAATAATAATAATAATTATTATTATAACAGAAAGGGATTTTTTTTTTAAAACGGTTAACTAATATGTTGTTTGGTAATACATTTATTTTCTAATTTTTAAATCACAAAATAAAAATAAAATTTTTATTTTTGAAAAATAAAAATGTGTAATAATTTTTGTTTTTTAATTTTACAAACAGAAAATAAAAGTATGTTCTGTAAAGTTATTTTTATATTTATTTTATTATTTTATTTAAGTCGGATTTAGGTCTGGGGTTAGATTTGGGTTCAGGTTAGAGAGGTTCAACGCCAGGGTCGTGGGGAAATTTGAGTCCAGGTTTCGTCGAAGTCTAAAATATTGATTAAGAAAAAAAAATTGTTCAAAAAAAATATTGAAAGTTTTTTTTTTCTTCAAGATTTTGATTCTCAATTAAAAAATTAAAAAGTGAAAATAATTTTATAGAACATGTTTTTAAAAAATATTTTCACTTTTATAATTTTAAAAATAAAAAACTGATTAAAAAAGTGTTACCAAACGTCACTTGAAATCACAAATTTTAGTTTATTTGGTTAATAGCATTGTTGTTGGACACCAGTGGTATTTAGTACATTCTAGACGTGTCGTCTTGCGATTGGCTAATGATATTTTTTAAAAATTATTACATTAAATTATATAAGAGTCCATACCAATCAAAATATTGATATATAAAAAGTTAGTAGGCATCCCTAATAGTATTTCTCTTTGATAAAAGGCATCTCTTCTTTAATCAGTTGTTGGTCAACTAAAAGTAATTAATTTTGCAGATCAAAATAGTTGGAGTGTAACAAACGAAGGCTGTAGACTAGTGAGCGAGTGAGTGAGGTCCCATTTTAGACAATTATTTGATCCACGTACACAAAGTACATCCAATAACAACTTTATCTTTCCTTGAAAGTGTAACTAATACTATGAAAGCTCCATTCCTTTAATAGAAGACCATGTGAAGAGATGCAACTTTAAGTTATGAGCCAAACTGGAATATTGTTTGGTTTGTTTCTTATATAATATTTTATGCCTTTGTTTCCTATTGGAATGTGTATTGACCAATTTATCCTTTCTAAGTTACATAAATTGACCAATAACAGTTAGAAACTAATTTAATAAGGGTAGTGAATGATGTACTTGGAATGGAAGCTAACCAAGTGAAATGTCATACTCATATTAGTTTAGTTCTTGATTGGATTTAGGATTTTACCAATAAAAAGAAAATGTCAACAGAAAAGAGAAAGAAAAATGTTCTTCAAAAATTTATAAATGGTTTTTTTTTACAATATTTATAATTAAACTAAGTTTTTTTTTTCTTTTTCAAAAACTTATTATTATTTATTTTTTTAACTTTTTGTTTGAATTCGAGAAAACAAAACTTTGGAAGAATTATAAAATTATCCTAAATGAAAGATCTAAACAGAGGGTTAGGCTTTGTTTAGATCTTAAAATTTTAGCAAGACAAAAAAAAAATCAATCTCCAAGCCACACATTATTAGTTGTTGGATATGAGTATTGTTATTAGACATTCAGGTAGTATGGTACCTAATATTATTTATATGTGACGTCTATAATTAATAATATTTTACAATAGTTATTAAATTAAATTATGTTAGACTCAATATTAAAATTACGACAATAATAATAATATGAAGATATTCCGCGTGTACCTTTTAGCATTTTTCTTAGTTGTAGCAATCAAGACATATTCTGTTGAAAAATGAGCTACAAAATTAATGTTCCTCAAACAATGTATTATTTTTATATACTAGTACTGATGGAACATATTTTTATTAGATGATAATCCATTCTTATTTAATAATAATAATTTTTATTGTGAATTTCTGCTGCAACTTGACCAATATTCTGCAACAAGCTTGGAGAAATAAGAATTGGCATCCAAAAGCTTTGAAGGCTCATCATACTCAACCAACTTACCTGTGAGTGAGTTCAAGTACACAATCCCCATAAGTTACTAAAAAGAAATCTGTTCTTTATTTCTTTGAATAGAGATGAAGTGGAAAAAAAACATACCAAAAGAGAGGACCATGACCATGTCACTATCTATAACAGTAGGAACTCTGTGAGCTACTGTTATGACTGTACATTCAGAAAATTCTTGCCTAATGATCCTTTGAAGAATGGCATCTGTGGAAGAATCAATGGAAGCAGTGGCCTCATCAAGGACTAGAATTCTATTTCTCTTTAGTAGAACTCTGCCTAGACAAAACAGCTGTCGTTGACCGGCACTCCAGTTTTCCCCTTCATCACTCACTGTTGAACCCAAACCAAACATTAATATTTTTGTAATTAGAAAAAAGAGAGACCCAATTAATATATTTGGACTCACCTGATGAATCCAGTAGATTGGGTAGGTTGCTAACTGTTGCTCTAAGCTGACACTTATCAAGAGCCTGAAGTATGAAAAAAAAGAACATTGAACATGGAACTTAATTGATGTTGGCAAATCTCTTTTTGTGTATTTCTGACAAAATGAGATGAATGAATCAAGTGGCTCACCTGCCATATTTCATCATCAGAGTAAAGGCCAAGAGGGTCCAAGTTAGTTCTAATGCTACCCCTGAAAAGAGTTGGTTCTTGGGGGATAATACTGAGGTTCATCCTCAAATCTTTTAGGCCAATAGAGCATATGTCAAGTCCGTCTATGATAATTTTCCCACTTGCTGGCTCTACCAAACGAAACAAAGCACTAATTAGTGTTGTTTTTCCACTTCCTGTTCTTCCAACAACTCCTACTCTAGTCCTTTCTTCGAATGTGCATGTAATTCCCTTGAGAACTACTGGTGCATTTGGACGATATCTAATCTGTAATAAACCAAATTGTATTTATTAACATTGCAGTGAAAATTGATTGGTTACAAGTTATTGTGCTAACATTATTACTCCAATGAGATTTGATTACTTTACCTTTAGAGATTGTAACTCTATCCTACCCATGGTGGGCCATGAAGAAGGTGGCCTACTTCCTTCAATGATTGCTGGAGGCTCTTCTGGGATATGCATGAACTGTTTGATCCTTTCAACTGAAACAATATAGTTGGCTAAGTTGCAATACCATCGAGTCAGGAAAATCTGTGTTCCTGTTAGTGACAAGGCATAAGAAAGAGAAAGCCCCACAAGTCCTGCAAGTGAAAACATTCAATAAATTTTGAGATCATTAGTATTGAAACCAAGTTTCAGTGTTGAAAGTAAGAACATATATAAAAAGGTGTTGGGAATAATACCTGGAGCTATCTGACCCTTTGGAAGTAAAATAAGGAAGAATGCTGCAGTGAAAAGAGTCAAATTTTGAAGTACTTCTATTCTTAGAACTAACCACTCTATGGCTGCATTGGATAGAAAGAACAAGACTGCATCTGTGTCCACAAGTTTGAGGTAATCTTTAAAGAATCGATCCACTGACCCAAAAGCTCTTATTGTTACAGCACCAAGTGATGTTTCAGATACAAAGTTGGTAACAGGAGCTTTTGTTGTTCCATTAATTCTTATTAACTCTCTAGCAGTAGCTAGATAATACCCCTTGTAATAAAAAAAGCCAAGTATTTTAGCTGCCATCTTTCTATTATTAAAGAAAGAAGAAAAATCAATGAACTTAGTAAGGTTTTATGCCTACCTGAACATATACACTAGCAACCAGGCTGAAAATGCCAACAATAAGAACTTGCCATGTGACAGAAGCCATAATGCCAATTGTTCCCAGAAGTTCAGTACTACCAGCCAGTACAAAAACGACAGAGAAAGGTATGTCGTAGTCAAGAATACTCAAATCTGATGAAGCCTGTGATGAAAAATAAAAATAAAATAATGAGATGTCATGTCATGTCACTAAGCTAAAGGGTAGATTTCTTTCAAGGCTTACTCGGGTCAAGATTCGGCCAACTGGGGTGGAATCAAAGAATAGCATGGGAGCTTTAAATATAGCATTGGTGAAGCCAGTGAAGAAAGCTTTAGAAGCTTTTATTCCAAGACGAGCTCCAAAAAAGGCTCTTAGATACACAAATATAGCACTAAGTGTTGAAATTCCAGTATAAACACCAACCAACACTCCACTTGTGATCTTAGGAACTTGAATAGCTAGAGCTAACCAATAAGTTGCTGCAGCTTGAAATGAGAAAAAAGCAAGCTGAGTTACTGTTGTTAAGAATAGAAGAAGTGACCCTTTAGAGACAAGGATATAATCCTTAAATGGCTTCCAACGCACATCGCCAATCTCTTTTTCTTCTTCTTGTGTTAATTGCACTCCTGGTACACTATTTGCAGAGATTTCTTCTTCAGTGTTTTGTTTGGAGTATGAGCCATAACTCTCCTCTGTTCTTAACTCATCTACCATATGAGATTCTCCTTGTCCTTCGTTATTCAAAAGACCAAGTGTAGAGATTGCATCTTTATGAGCATTCACAAGCTGTTCAAATGCTGTCCCAGCTTTCAGGAGTTCTTCATAGCTTCCTGAGTGAGTAATATTTCCATCTTCCATTACCTATAAGCAAAAAAAGATAGAATTTTCCCAAAGTGTTTCACGTTACCAGGATATGTTATCACGCTTTTCAGACTATGATGTTGTTAATTCTGATTCTTTGAAAGATAATTAAAAACAAGTAAAAACTTCCAAAGCTGTTCATGAATATTATTTACCAGAATTTTATCAACTTCAGAAAGAAACTCTACTTGATGAGTCACTAGAATAACAGTTTTATTTCTGAGAGCAGCCATGACACAATCCTGCATATTTTTTACCAAACAAAAAGTGTATAATCAGAAACAAATCTCATGTTTTCATGCATATAAAAATGGTTCAAATTTCTGTTCTCTTACATTGAAAAGAGTAGCAGCAGTATGGGCATCAACTGCACTAAAAGGGTCATCAAGGAGATAGATATCTGCATCATTATATACAGCTCTGGCAAGCTGGATTCTTTGCTTCTGTCCTCCACTCAAGTTAATCCCTCTCTGTCCTATTTCAGTAAGGTCTCCATGGCTGAAACTGTTGATGTCCTTATCTAAAGCACATGCTTCAATAGCCTTTTCATATTGAATTTTGTTCATTGGTTTTCCATAGAGTATGTTATCACGAATTGTCCCACTTTGTATCCAAGAAGTTTGAGAAACATAGGCTATGGATCCATACACTTCAACCTGTTTTCAAATATCAAAAAACATGAATTAAAGAGAAGTACTTCTTTCTTTTTACATGGTGTAATTAATATCTTCTCTGCACTTACAGTTCCTGTTAGCTTTGGTATCTCTCCGAGTATGGCATATAAGAGTGATGACTTTCCTGCTCCAACTGGTCCACAAATGGCTACTTTCTGCCTCAATCCAATCTCCAAGTTTACATCTTTTAGTGTTGAAAGTGTTGACTCTGGATCCCAACTGAAAACTCCTCCTTGAATTTCTAAGCTCTTATCTGATCTGGGAAATGAGTGTCTTCTTTCTTCCTCATCTTTGAGCTCATCATCTAATAAAAATGAATTTAGTCTTTCCAACGAGACCTTTACTTGGATTATTACTGAAAGGGCCTCTGGTATCATTCTCACAGGCTCTGACATGGTCCTTAAAGTAGCAAGAACAGTGAAAATGGTGCTTGCATTGAGTGGGGCACTACCAAGAAGAATACATCCAAAGAACACAACAGAGGAAACAATGGTTGGAGACATCCAATACAGTAAAGTCCCATAAACCTTCTTATATTGTGACTCTGATAACCATTTGAGTTCGCGATCACGACGGGAGTTGATCAAGTTCTTAAAATTTTCTTCCCATGATTGAAGCTTAATGATTTTCATACTGTTTAGTATCTCTGAAGTGGACCTGAGTCTTTCATCTTGAGCAACCATGAATTCATACTGACACTTTTGGAGTATCTTTGCAAAAGGTATGTTAAGAAGTCCACATATGAATAAAGGAAGTAAACCAGGAAGAGCACCATAACCAGTGACCTTGAAAAGAACAACAATGGACAGTAAAAGCTGGACCCCAGAATTCCATCCCAAGTGAAGCCACCATAAACATTCACCCATTCTATAAGCATCAACTGCAACATAATTCACTATCTCCCCTGTTGAGTGTCTTTTCTTTCCCAAACTAGACAGCTTTAGCTGCTTTTCATAGACTGCAACCATTAAAGATGATCTTATTCTCATCCCACTTCTTCTTGAGTTGAAAAACCAGTGCCTCTGAGTTAAAGACTCAACAAACTTGGTAAGAACTAGACACCCCAATATAGAAAGACCTTGTTGGAGATTTTCCTCTTTGCTATTTGCATAATTTACAAAAGCATAGAGTATGAGAGGAGAAACTACTACAGAAATTGTCCTTAAAAGTGCACAAATGCCAATATATATATTTTCTTTCATGTACACTTTTACTATTGCCCAAAGGACAAAGTTCTTTGTTTTGTCTCGGCTACTTTCCGCACTTAGAAGCCCATCCCATGCTTGTTTGAACTTTTGGTAACCTATAATGGCTTCATCTTCAGAACTTAAAGAAGGGATGTCTTCAAGAGACAATGGTTTTGAATACCCCAAGCTAAACAACTTACCAATCCAAGAAAATGTCAGTTTCTCAAGAAAACAAGCCCTGTCTATTTCTGTTCCTCTGTTTTCAGTCTTTTGGACAAGAGGCTGGGATAGACTATCATCTTCATTATGCTGAGAAATCAGTTGCCTGATATTCATAAAAGCACAAACCAGAAGTAAAAGATTCACAAGCCACAGCACAATGTCGATGACATCAATACTTTTTGCTCTGATTAGTATTTCAAGGCTTAGAGCTGAAATCAAAGAAAAGGAGCAAATCCACCAGACAGAGTTCAGAACTCTAAGCCCATTTGTCCCCTGAAGATGCAAAGACACTGAAAGAGATATCCAAATGAGTGCTCTGACAAGGCAAACCAACCAGTTGGAGTGATCAAATGTGTCTCCTTTTGCATTTATATTACCAAAACCAGCAACTAGATATGCAAGGCTTGTGAGACCACAGCAAATTGAAACAGCTAGGAATGTCCAACAACCCCTTCTGTTTGCTGTGCATATATTACGTTTCCTTAAAGAAACTACTACCAAAGACAGGCAAAACACACATAGGAACAGCAAATTTATAACATCTATGATAATTCTTTGGATGTAATAAGAAGAACCCATGTCAAATTTGCCACCAATAATCAATGAAAGCATCCCTGCATAATGAAAATGAATCACAATGAATCGTTAAAAAACAAAGTAAAACAGTCTTTGAAACTCAGTAAGGAAGGAAAAATAGAAATAGTTGTTTTGTATACCAAATGAGTCTTTGAGAGTCAGTAAGCATTTTTGCCAAGTCTTTTATGTTTTCATGGCTACAGCAGAAAGCCCTGGCGGGCAGTTTCCAGGAAAAACCATTTCTAATCCACTCCCTCTGTTTTGTCTGTATTTGTCCTAATATGCTAAATAACTTACCTTTTTGGCTTCATCTTGTTTTTGTTTTATATTAGAACTCATTTGAGGCTGTTGTTCCTTGCTGTTGGTGTTATGTGTGTGTATGTACCTTGTTGTCCCATCTCGAAATCCTACTTTTTCCGCTATAGATAATTCGAGTAATCCCAACTTTCTAAGTTGTATAAAATGTAGCAACATAAACTTAAATTTTTCATAAAAACAAATCGGTAATCATACTCATTTTTCCTTTTAATAATTGTTATTGTAAGGGACATGAATCTGTCCTATCATGGATTACTTTTCAACTTTTTATAACATTTTCTTTCTCATTTACTTTTTATTTTCAACATTTGTTAAGTAAATAAATTAGTAAAGAAATTCTGTATGAAGTTTACTTAGTAGACCGAAAATAAAATTCAAATACTAATTTATTACATTTAAAAAAAAAAAATCTCAAGTATAATAAAATATATAAATCTTATTTTCAATCTTATAAATTATTCAAATAATTCTTATAAGATTTAAATCTTATATTCAATATTTTTTTTTTTGAGGAAATTAGACTCATTTTTATATTGTATTCTTTTATTTTTACTCTCTTTTTTAAAGTCTATTACTTTTACCTCTTTTTTTAAATATTGTACTAATTTTATCTTTTTCACTTCGAGATACTCTCCATGTGACTCCCTTATGTCAAGGTATTTTAGGTACAATACATATAAAAAGAGGTATGTTTCAATAAAAAAAATTAGAAGTATATTTGGTTAATTAATTAATAAAAGAGACATTTTTCAACTTACCCTTATTATTTTTGGATTTTTAGATAATGTACTGTTTTATGTTAAAATCTTTCATTTATACTGTGTCACGCTAGTTTTCTCATTTATACTATTTTGAATTGTTTTTTTTTTCATTTTTACTTGAAACACCATAAACCTTTCTATGATTCCATAACTATCTTCGTCTTCATTGAACCTTCTATCTCTATACTATTTTATCTCAATTCAATTACCTTTAACTTATATATATACATTATCTAAAAATATATATACATCATATATATACTATTTTACCTTCTATCTCTTTCAAAAACTTATATATAGATATACATTGGAAATTTTGATTTTTTATCCTTGAAGGAAAATTTTTCCATTAAACCTAAAATACTTTATATTGGTAAAATAAGATAATATTTACTTAATTCGCACATTACCTCTCTCATTCAAATCTGACTCCTCTCTCTTTCCCCTCTCTTTTTCTCTTTCTCTCTCTATCTCGCACCCTCAACTGCACGCACATCGGACACAGACGGAGACCGCCCACACTTGTCCACGCAAGCTGCCCACACCCGACCGCCTCCACCGTCCACGCAGCCGACCGCCCCCACCATTGGGCCCATCGATCCCAATGTTGCGATATTTTGCACACGCAAGTGTACGTATCGTTTCAAGTAGTAAACTCACCAGGAGTGAGGTCGATCTCACAGAGAGTGCAGTTAAGTACGTTAAAATTAAACCTTTACTTCTATTTGGTTGAATAAAAATTAAGAAAGAATTAAAAATAAGAAACTAGTAAGAAGCAATTATTCAAGAAAATTGATAGTTAATAAAAACTAGGGCTTCGATTTCAATTATTTTCATTGATTATGGCCTAATATGATTATTTTTCTAATATTAATTTCTATGCAATAGCAGGTTTGCTAAGGTAATTTATAGTCTTCTCAGATATATAAATCTCAATTACATGCGAACTTTCTACTATCGTGATAAATTTAACATGCAAC
Organism: Cannabis sativa; assembly: GCF_029168945.1. NCBI lineage: Eukaryota > Viridiplantae > Streptophyta > Magnoliopsida > Rosales > Cannabaceae > Cannabis > Cannabis sativa. The sequence continues at coordinate 41,356,366 of NC_083601.1, forward strand.
AGGCATTAAACACAGAAACCATATAAGTTATCTAAACCATATAGGTAGTCTCGTCCTATATCGAAATTCAGTTCTATTTCACTATAGTATAATTGACACTCACTTCTCAGATCTCGCATCAAAATCATAGACAGTTAATTGGTGGCCAGACAATTAAAAGTAATTAAGTACAAATGAAATAGAATACATAGAAATTAGGGGAAAATAAATCATATTGAAACCATAAAACAATGTTAAACAATCTCCATCTACACCCTAATTAAATGTTTAGCTACTCATGTTTATGGAAGCACAATCACACATATTAACTTTAAGAAAAAGAAGAAGATAGAGAATAAAATAAAACGGAAAACCCTCTGCAGAATGCCTCCAGTATTGACTTCTGTCTCAGAAATTCGTATTCATTTTCCCTCTAAAATTGCTTGACTGAAATCAACTACAGTTCACCCTTTATATAGGCTTTCAAGTACTAAAAAGATAGAAAAACACACATGTTAAATGCCTATTCGAACTAGGAAACCCCCAACACCCACGTGAGAGAAAAATACGATTTTTGTGTTGTTTAGGGGGCGGGCCGCGGCATGCTAAAGCCATGCCGCGGCCCGTGTTGGAGGTGATTTTTCTGCTGCGTCGACTGATAGTATTTTGGTCATAACTCTCTCAATATTTCTCGGAATTGGACGATTCAAGATGTTCCGAAAAGATAAAAGAGAGATCTAGAACTTTTATGTTTTGACTTTTTCCAAAATCTAATCAGAAGATAGTCGAATTCAAGCTTGAAGTTTCAGCTTTATTTTCTAGTACAATTTTCTCTATTTTAAATATCATCTTTTTGTGAGATATTTTTATCTTCTTTCATCTTATTCCTTTGATATTTTCTAATCTTCTTCTATTTTAAGTCTGTAAAAATAAAAGATAACAAGCGTGAAAATGCTCCAAACACGATTAAAACTAAATTAAAAATATACTAAACTTAATCTAAAATTAATACTAAAAATAACCTAACACCCAACACACCAAAAAAAATAGAACAACACATAGGCATCGGGCCCCATCGGACCCACCATCTGCACCATCGGACCCAACACAATTTTTTTTGAAAAATCACTCAACACTATCGGGCTCCATCGGACCCAGCATCAGGTGCCATCGAACCCAATGAGAAAATCCAACACAAGCATCGGACTCCATCGGGTCTCCTATCGGACCCATCGAGTCTTCGTCTTCCCCAACCCATTCGCATGAGCATCGGGCCCGGTGGTTCGGTCGAGATGGGTTCGTGGTGGAGGAAGTGGATCGGCGTGGGGTTTCGTTGCGGTCGGTTTTCATAGTGGTCACGGTGGTCGAGCAGTGCGGTGGAGGAGGTGGATTGGCGTGGGTTTTGTGCGGTGGAAGAGGTGGCTCGGCGTGGAGGCTTTGGGAATTTTGGGTTTGATTTGAGAGAAAAAAGAGGAAAAGAGAGAGAGAGAGAGAGAGTTGAGAAAAATAGGAGGAATATTTTAGAGTTTAGAGAAAAGTATACCCATTTTTTTAGTAGCTATAACTATTACTTTAAAGAACAAATTTAATTATAAAAGATCACAGAAAATCAAATTTCCATATACATTGTATACCATGATTAGGTGCGAATCCCAACATCATTATTATTTCTAGATTGAATCGCAAGTTTGTTGTGGATGATAAGAAAATTGTGCCCGTCCCAAAATATCCCATCAATTGAGGCACACAGCAAGTTCTTTTATTGTGTTAATAGCTTGTAATAAACCATTACAGTAAGACAAAGGATGGCTCTGATCCATTGATGATCAACTACTTTTTCTTTTTTCTATGAAAAGATAATTTTAACATTAATTAATGTCATCCTCATTTATTGTAAGTGGTTCTTATAGTATAAGAGAAATACACTAGCAAGATATTGTTATACCGAAATTAAATACAGTAAAATTGGAACGAATTACCGATAGAATAATCTGGCTGAGTCGCGGACAATGTCGCTCTCTTTAAGACGTTTCGCGGCTCTGCCCGAAGTGTGCACGACAGTCTAGCAACCACGGCGTCTCCAGGATAAAACAGCCTCTGTATAAGTACGATACGTTCTGCACCGAACTGTATCGCTCTGTAACACCCTACTGTTTGCTCTCAGAAAAATCGTAAAGAAAGAAAAGAATTTTTTTTTAATGTAGAAAAGATGTATTCTTACGTTGTTCTGATACGACTTATATAGAAGTCGATCCAAGAAAAAACGGTAAGAAAACGGTAATATTATCGTTCGTGGGAGGAGTTGGATCGTGGGAGGAAAAGGCGGATCATTGACTGATCGCGTTTTACCTCTTCTGATCACGTGTTAAAATTAATTAATAAATAAATAAATAAAAATAAATCTTTATTTAATTAAATAATTTTTTCTTCAAAAAATAAAGTGACACCTCACCCGCCAACCCGGCCCGGCTCGGATCGGTCGGACGGCGGCGGCGGCGCGCGTGTGTGGTGGTCCAGTGTGTGAGTCCTCACCCATGCGCGCAAAACTGGGTACCCCTTGGGGCCCAAACCCATATCTCAAACTTGCACTAGATATACACTTAAAATGTAGTGTTTCTATCCCATGTGGGACTCCTACTCACACACTTCACTTTTCTATTTTTACATATTTCATACAAAGTTCCGACAATCCCCCACTTGAAATTTTTAAAAATATTTTCTCGAGCAACCTCAACAACTATAAGACAGTGCTTCAGCAAAGATATCTTTCGATTTGAATCTTGCATAGTGAATACGATTTAGATTTTACTAGAGTGACTCGAAGTCTTGAACTCTATCTCTAACGTCGTACCACGCACCAATCTTTCAAGGGTGTATTCAAATAAGCCCGTGCGTTAATGGCCATGCACGTCTATCCCAGTATAGTGAACGCTCTAGAAATTTTGCCCAAATTTCATAGGAAGCGGCCCCACTCCCACATTCACATAGGTGAGTCTATCAAGAGTACTCCTGTAGCTCGGTACTCCACTCCACATAGAGTATAGATCTCATTAAGAGTTTCTATTAACTCATCCTCTTATCGCTTCAGGACTTCATGCTTCTCGTATAACTATAGCATGATCAACACATATCAACTCATAATTTGTTATTACCCGTTGAACCTAATTCTTGGGATCTCCAGTCATTAGGTTGGGTTACCATTATGAGTGACTCATTTTTCTAAGGGCAATAGTCCCATTCCTTTCGAAGTTTTATAGACTTTCTCTCTAGCTAGTCCTTTCGTCAAAGGATCGCTAAATTGTCATCGTGCGTACATGATCCACTCTAATGACTCCCGTTGAGAGGAACTCTCTAACGATCTTTGCCGTGCTTACGACGGATTTGTCGTTTCTTACCGTTATAATAACGGTTGGACTTTTGCAATAGCCGCGGTACTATCGCAATGGATCAACACAGCTGGTATCGGTTTTTCCCATAAAGGGATCTCAGCTAGCAGGCTTCTAAGCCAACTTTGCTTCTTCACTAGCAGAGTTGCTATCATTTCAGACTCCATGGTGGACTGTGCTAAAATAGTCTGTTTCTTTGACTTCCAAGAAACAGCGCCACCAGCTATGCTAAAAATATAGCCACTTGTAGCTTTGGAGTCATCTGACAAAGTGTTCCAGTCCGCATCTTTGTATCCTTCAGGGCAGTGGAAACCTTTGATAGTGTAATCCAAGGTTCATGGTTCTCTTAAGGTATCTCATTACCCTCTCAATAGCATGCCAATGCTCTATACTAGGCCTACGGTAAACCCGCATAATAATCCCACGACATAGGCAATGTCGGGTCTCGTACAATCGATTGGCATATCGAAGGCCGCAATGATGCTCGCATAAGCAGATTGTCTCACACCGTCACCAGTGTTATTGAATAGCTTTACACTTGGATCATATGGTGTGCAAGCAGTTCTGATCAAAGTAATTATATTTCTTAAGAATCTTCTCAATGTAATGAGATTGATCCAAAGAAATTCCCTTTTCGTACCTAGTAATCTTAATACCAAGGATTACATCGGCCTTCTCCGAGGTCCTTCATATCAAAGTTAGCACACGATAATGATTTCACGGCATTAGATATATGGATATTTGAACCAAATATAAGCAAATCATCCACATATAGGCAAATAATTGTGCAAATGTCATTATGAGATTTATAGTAAATACATTTGTCACTTTCATTCACTTTGAAACCATCTGAGATAACTAAATTGTCAAACTTCTCATGCCATTGCTTAGGTGCACGCTTAAGACCATACAAAGATTTATCTAACTTGCAAACCTTATGTTCCCGGCTCACAGGATCACGAACCCTTCGAGTTGATCCATGTAAATTTCTTCTTCTAATTCACCATTAAGGAACGCTGTTCTAACATCCATTTGGTGCACAACTAAATTGTGTATAGCAGCCAGAGAAATTAAAACTCTAATGGATGTTATTCTAGTGACAGGTGAAAAGGTGTCAAAGAAATCTACATTCTCTCTTTGTCTAAAACCCTTGGCTACTAAGCGAGCTTTGTATTTGTCAACAGTTCCATCAGGTTTCAATTTCTTTTTCGTAATCCACTTACAACCTATAGTTTTGCACCCGGTGGTAAGTTTGTATAATGCCGAGGTTTTATTCTTAATAAGTGAGTCCATTTCATCATCAACGGCCTTCTTGCCTGGTCGGCATCTATGGAAGACAAAGCTTCTTGGAGGTTGGCACGGGATCCTCCTCTAAGGTGTAAGCACAAAAATCGAACCAAAAGTTTTTTCTACTCTAGCTCTCTTGCTTCTTCTAGGTTCTATATCATTACTCTCAGTGTGCTCATTATCCCTAATGGTAGGAACATTGCTAGTAGATGTACCCCCACTATTTCTTAATTTAAAAGGAAATCTATGTTCATAAAATTCAGCATCATTAGATTCCACTATAACATGTGCATTCAGATCATAGAATCTATATGCTTTGCTATTCACCGCATATCCAATAAATACACATTCATAGGCTCTACTAGCTAGTTTTATTCTCTTAGGATCAGGAATCCTAACATAAGCTAAACAACCCAAGGTTCTAAAATAAGACACATTTGGTTGCCTATTTTTCAAGATCTCATAAGGTGAAAATTTACTCTTAGTTTTAGGAACTCTATTCAGAACATAACAAACAGTCAATAAAATTTCACCCCACCAGTGAGATGTAGCACCAGAATTCAACAAAATAGCCACAACTAATTCAGTAAATGTTCTATTTTTTCTTTCAGCTTTACCGTTCATTTCAGGTGAATATGGTGCAGTCCTTTCGTGTATCATACCATGTGAATTATAAAATTCAATAAACGAGTTTGATTCATATTCAGTTCCTCTATCACTACGAAGCATTTTTATTTTCTTATTATATTGATTCTCAATTTCGCCTTACGAATAATTTAAACATGTCAAGTGCATCATTTTTATTTTTCATCAAGTACACATAAGTAAAGTCAGAACAATCATCTATGAAAGTAATAAAATAACGTTTACCATTTCTGGTTAGCGTTCCATCAAGTTCACATATATCAGAATGTATCAAATCTAAAGGTTCGGTTTCTTTAGTAGCTGATTTATGTGGTGTCTTAGTTATTTTTGCTTGACTACAAAAGATACATTTTTCAAAATCCTTTTCTGACATTTTCGGGATATAGCCAATATTACTCATATTCTTAATGATACGTTTATTAACATGACAAAGTCTAGAATGCCAAACATTAAAATCACACAGCATGTAAGCAGAAGAAGATACTTTATTAAATTCAACATTTAATTTAAACATTCCATCGATAGCATAACCCTTCCCCACAAAAGTACCATTCTTAGTGATGGTGTACAAATCGGCACCAATTGTTTGAGTAAACCCGGCCTTATTAAGCAAAAAAACCGAAACCGATTCTTTCTCATCTCGGGAGTGTGCATTACATCTTTCGGCAATAAGGTTCTTCCCGAGGTAAACTTTAGCTCCACGTTTCCGGTTCCCAAGAACAATAGTGGTGTGGGAATCTCCCAACAACACTTTCTTGTCATCGCCAGAGTGTATGTCTTAAACATAGCACGATCATAGCAAACATGGCGAGAGGCGCCAGTGTCTACCCACCATCCTTCGATCCACCAATCATATTGATCTCGGAGATCATAGCTATAAAAGCTTCGGTCAAGTTAGCTTTGCGCGGAGCGAAGCTAAAGTTGTTAGACACTTTCGTGCCATATGACCCGGCTTGTTACGGTTGTAACACAAAACCGTGCGGGTCATTCGTTTATGTGGAGGTGGGCGCCTTCCATGTTGGTTCCTATTATGGTTCCAACTCGATTATTGTTACGAGGAGGGTTGTTGCGGTTAGAATTAGAATTCGAGTTGCGGTTCGATTCTTAAAATTTTTTGCCATTAGGCTTGTAACGCCGTGGTGTGGATTTCTTAGTGTTGTTGTTTGAACAACAAGCACTTCATCTTTACGGTCTTGTTTTCTTGCTTCCTCCTCTATACGAAGGCGGGTGATCAAACTTTCTAAGGAAAATTCCTTAGTCTTATGCCTGAGAGTACTTTTGAAATCCTTCCAGGAAGGGGGTAACTTATCAATTAATACCGCAACTTGAAACTGTTCATCTAAAGTCATACCTTCTGAGATGATCTCATGTGCAATTTTCTGAAGCTCGTGAGATTGGGCTTCCACAGGTTTGTCGTCCACCATTTGATACTTGAGGTAGCGATCGGATACTTTTTAGTTCCGGCTTTCTTCGATATCGTATTTCTTTTGCGAGCATCCCATATTTCGTTTGCCGATTTATCCGAATTATAATAGTCATACGGATAAATCGGATAAACCGTTAAGAATAAAATTCTTACAGAGGAAGTCATTTTCGACCCAGGAGTCCAAATCCTTTTGTTGCTTCTCGCGTTCAGCCTCTTTGTCCTTGTCGGTAGAAGCTTCAGAAACGACTGGCTTCAGAGCAGTGAGAACGAAAGCAACTTTCTTCATCGTCAGGTAGAACAACATCTTCTGTTTCCATCGCTTAAAATGTAATCCCTCAAAACGGAAAGGCTTGTTAATATCGTTAGACGAACCCGAAAATTCATCGGTCAGAGCCATAGCGGGAACCGAGCGTCTTAAAATTGTTATACCGAACTTAAATACAGTGAAATTGGAACGAATTACCGATAGAATAATGCCGAGTCGAGTCGCGGACAATGTCGCTCTCTTTAAGACGTTTCGCGCCGCCCGAAGTGTGCACGATGCCTAGCAACCACGGCGTCCCCGGGATAAAACGACCTTCGTATAAGTACGATACGTTACGCACCGAGGCGTATCGCTCTGTAACACCCTACTGTTTGCTCTCAGAAAAATCGTAAAGAAAGAAAAGAATTTTTTTTTAATGTAGAAAAGATGTATTCTTACGTTGTTCTGATACGACTTATATAGAAGTCGATCCAAGAAAAAACGGTAAGAAAACGGTAATATTATCGTTCGTGGGAGGAGTTGGATCGTGGGAGGAAAAGGCGGATCATTGACTGATCGCGTTTTAATTAATTAATAAATAAATAAATAAAAATAAATCTTTATTTAATTAAATAATTTTTTCTTCAAAAAATAAAGTGACACCTCACCCGCCAACCCGGCTCGGATCGGTCGGACGGCGGCGGCGCGCGCGCGTGTGGTGGTCCAGTGTGTGAGTCCTCACCCATGCGCGCAAAACTGGGTACCCCTTGGGGCCCAAACCCATATCTCAAACTTGCACTAGATATACACTTAAAATGTAGTGTTTCTATCCCATGTGGGACTCCTACTCACACACTTCACTTTTCTATTTTTACATATTTCATACAAAGTTCCAACAGATATCGGTGATTAGTATCCTCTTATATGTCAATATTAATATTAGTTTAATTAAGTATCGGGTCTCATACAAGTAATAATTTTCAAGAAGTATCACTAGTCAATCGCAGAATGATATATTTAAAAAGTATTAAACATCACTAATACCTAATAGCAATGCTTATAGTATAAATACATAATGCTTTATTTAATACAAGGAGCACTCATTGACTCAATTATTATTTAATTAATTATAAAGGCAGTTGTCATATTTTTATAGCTTTCCATGATTAATTAATATTGTCATATGCTTTAAAAAGAATTAATATTGTCATATATACATATTTATTTAGTTTTAATATTTTTTTTTTCTCTCACAAAAAAATTTACAGCACTCTATTTGTAGTTTTTTCTCTTTTACATAATTAATAAAAATAGTATCTTCTAAGATGTTGTGTTGTATATTTAGAGTTAATCTATGAATGGTTTGTATGTTGCAACGAGATCGATGTCTTTTTATTTTTCTGTTGCTTTATAGCTATTTTTTTTATTATTTTTTATAATTATTTCCATGTTATTGTTTAGGCATTCTATAATTATTTTATAGTTATTTTTATGTATTTTTTGAATGTTTTGTAGTTAATTCGGAGTTAATTTTTGAATGATTTGCATATTTAAACGAGATTGATGTCTTGTTATTTTTCTGTTGTTTTATAGTTATTTTTGTGTTGTTGTTTAAGTGTTTATATGGTTATTTTTCTGTTATTTTATGTGTTTTTTTTGGTGCAGTTGTTGTTTAATTATGTACATTTTTTTATTATTTTTATGTGTTTATTAAGATTGATGTCTTGTTATTTTTCTGTTGATTTATAGTTGTCTTTTTGTTATTTTATAGTTGTTTTATATTGTTGTTTAGGTATTTTATAGTTGTTTTATGTATTTTTGTACCGTTGTTGTTTAGTTTATGTATATTTTTTATTGAATATATTTTCAGTTTATTTTATTTTATGTATCTACATTTTTGTTGTATGTATATGCATTTTGTTTTGCAATTTTTATGTTGGCTTTTAGTTATATTTTTAAGTGGTTTCCATAATATTTTTTTTGTGGAATAGTTATTTTTTATGATGTATTTTTTTAGTTTATTTCTAATAATTTTGTTGTTGTATGTGTGTTTCTTTGTAAATGTACATATGTATATTTAGTTTATTTTTTTTGACACATTTTTTTAAAATATAATGATAAGATTTTTATTTTTTTAATTGACACAATGTGCAGTAGTAGATATTGACATATTAATTATATATTACCCATTATATTATATACCTATTTTGAAATCATAAGTTTTTATTATTTTTTTAATTAATGTAAATATTTATTTAAATTTTAAAAAATAAATTATCATTTTAACTATCACTAACTCAACAAAAAAAAAATGAAAGAATAAAGTTGTAATATTAAATTCCATGAAAAAACATAATTTAATAGTACAAAAAGATAAATCAAGTTGTCAAAACTAAGTACAAAAAAAGTTCGTAAGACAAAAATATATTGAGAAGTTGATATTAGTTTACTTATTGCAATTAGTCAATGTTTTGTTATTTTCTGTTGTTTTGTAGTTATTTTTTTTTTTCATATTATTTGTTAAGTGCATGTTTAGCATCATAACTACAAAGTTATTTTTGAAAACAATTAGGTTTGTTTGGCCTTATTTATAAAAACAGTTTTTAGAAAATAAAATTACAAAAACAAGAATTTTAAAAACAACAAAATGTTTTTTTCTGTTTTAAAAAACAATTCACTTTTGATCAATATTATTTTTAGAAAATACTAACCAAACGCGACATGTGTTTTGAAAACTTCAAAAACTATTTTTTATTCTTATTTTTAAAAATAAAAACAGAAAAACAGAAAACAATACCAAACATGCTCCAAGTTGTTCTAGGGTTGTTTTTGATTTTTTTTTTTTTTTATTGAAACACAATATTTTTATAATTTTAAAACTTTAAAAATTTACTACAGTAAAAATATAAAAATCTCCACGTCTCAATATTTTTGCAAACTTTCTCTCATTTTTTCACTATTTATGTAAGTTCGCATTTTTTTTACTAGCTTTACTACTAGTCTAACAACTTATTAAGTGTTGATTGGACTAATTCCAATACCACATGTCATGTCATGCTCATTTTTATTTCAAAAAGTAATCAAAATATTATTTGAAAAAATAAATAAAAAGAAGAAAAATATACATAAATAATTATTTAAGAGGTTATCAAAATACAATTCTCTAACAATGAAGACTTTTCAAAATAACACAACATGTAAAAAGTAAAAGTATAATCAACTAATAATAATATATTAAAAATCAACTCATATACAAATAAATGAATAAACATTTTTAACTCGTTGTCCAAAAATCATATGCCAACTCATAAATGAAGAACAAATTCAGGTCTGATTTTGATTAAATAATTGAAAAGAAAAACAAATTTATTTTTTCGAGAAGAGTTGAAAAAGAAAATCAAATATGATTTTTGTTGTCTAAAACTTGAGAAATCCATGTGAAATAGATGGACTAAACAACCATAACCAAAGCCACCAACCACACACAGATTCTCACAAAACCACAAACTCATAAACTCAATAATAATTTTTTTTAAGAAAAAAGTTAAAATACACACCAACATCTGCTCCTATTCACATTCAAAACAGGCTCAACCCAATTTTTCTGGATATCGAAACCCAGATCTTGTAACCCACTCAATCCCTCCACTACGAATGATCTGGACAAATGCATGGTGATTTCTCGCTCAGAAATGTCAAGAGAGGATGAGATAGTTGATCGGCAAAGAGGACGAGAAGGAACGAGAATCAAACGCTTTTCATCTGGGTAGATGCTCGAAGAGCGAACGACCATTATTCGGTTGTTGTGAAAAATTCAACACGCACCCTCGTTCACAAGTAATAAACTTACAGGAATAAGGTCAATCCCACAAGAACTGTACTTAATTACCAAACAATTAATTAAATTCTGAATTCTATTTGGTGACAATAAAAATAAGAAAAAAAATTATCTATGTTAAAAAGGAACAAAGAAAACAAATAATTAAAGTAAAATTAACAATAACATGAACATGAGTTCATGATTACTCAGGATTCATATCAATCTACTATTGATTATATTTATGATATGAATTAGGTCTTTATAGTAAACAACATGTTTGATAAAGACAAATTAATTACATATCGGTCCATGTCATATATAATATTTTTTATATGCAGCACATTCACTTAGATGTCATACTATATCAGTAATTTGAATTGAGATTACTTATACACAATAATGGGCATCAGTGAACCGCATTAGTAACTGTTGATTAAAGATTCCTAATCTTGAATATATTATTGATTGTTTTATTAATGGCTAAGTAATCTTAATTCTTCGTATAATACAACTCACAATCTCATGTGTGAGTAGAAATTTTTTTAATATTTATATATAAATTATTCAATATCAAATATTAATAATCCGACATTCATTCACGTGCATCAAAATAATCAACTCTTATTTATAAATTAAAATATCGTTATCCGCTTTTCAAAATATAAACCATAATAGGTAGTAGTTTTGGGGGAGAGAGAGGGAGTTACGGAGAGAAAAGGAAAAAATATAATTATGTATTTTTTTATTTTTATTTTTAATATGATTTTCTTTTAATTTTTAAATAAAGTAATTACATAGACTAATATGATTGCAACACATGTATATTGTATACACGTGGACAATTCAATATGACAGTTAACAACTGAAATTGAATAAAAATGGTAAACTGCTAATAGAACACTGGTTTGGGAGGATTTATCGTTAAAAATTGATTTTGGGGTTAGTTGTAAGCGTAGTGACACATTTTTGCTTGTGCAATTACAAACGTTTGGTAATATTTTTTAATCAGTTTTTGTTTTTAAAACTGGAAAAGTGAAAATATTTTTTAAAAACATGTTCTATAAAACTTAGGGGTGGGCATCATCCAATCCAATCCAATTGAACCGAACCGATCCAATCCAATCCAATTACAAAAAGTTGGATATCCAATTACAATTGGATTGGATTGGATGTTAAAAGTTGGATTCTAATTGGATTGGATCGGTTATTGGATGTCAATCTCAAAATCCAATTAAAAACCGATCCAATCCAATTACATTTATATATATTAAAAAATTATTTATATAATAAAAAATATTGAAAAATATAATAAATGTTATTGTTTTAATTATTTTCATGATATTTTGTTCTATTTTATTACTTAAAAATGTTATTGTTTTAATTATTTAAAACTTTTAGCTACAATACACTTGTAAGAATAGTATATTTATGAAGTATTAAACTTAAATAAAAAGTGATACTTTATTTTTTTTTACGTATTTTTCTTTATATTTTTAAGCTAATATTGAAATTTAGGTGTGTAATTGGATATCCAATTGAAAAATCGATCCAATCCAATTAGTAATTGGATTGGATTGGATTGGATTTTGACGTCTAATTGGATTGGATCGGATGATGATTTTCTAAATCCAATTACTAATTGGATTGGATCGGATGAGCAAAAAAAGGTTGGATTGGATCGGATGCCCACCCCTAATAAAACTATTTTCACTTTTTAATTGAGAATCAATTTTTTTTTTTTTAAAAAAAAAAAACTACTTTCAATATTTTTTTAAACAGTTATTTTTTTTAATCAATATTTTGGACTCCGATCAAATTCGGACCCAAATCCCCCCCCTTCCCCCCCACGACCCTGGCACTGAATATCGCTATTGGTCTAACTAAATATCAGGTCTCATATAGTTTAATATAATAATTTTTAAGAAATATCGCTAGTCAATTGCAAGACGACACACAAAGAAAGTGCTAGACACCATTGGTGCCCATTAACAGTACTCAATAATAAAGACTAGACTAATTGACACACATCACCTTAATTGGCCACATACACACATACTGACAAACATTTCCTGTATTAGCATCCTTATTTTTTATTTAGTGTTTTATAGTTAAATTCTATCAATTATTAATCTACTTGCACTTAATTGTTTAAATTTAAATTTTAATAGTCAAATTCTTTAAACTATTGAATTACTAATAAATTTAAAAATTAATTGCATCAACTGACCAAAATTTAAAATTGATTGCCACAACATTATTGATTAATTAACAAGCACATATACCACTTTTTTCTTCAATCTATATCTATATATAAAGGAGAAGTATGAGGAGGTGAGATGACATTCTAAAATCACTCTAATATATACTATTTTTCTCTTCTCTCCTTAATTATCTCAATTTTGAATATTTTATTAAAACATAAATCTACAAATTAGTTTACTATTATTTTAATTATTTTTCTAAAAAAAAGCATAAATCTACAAATTGATATTTTACTATTAATTAATATTAAAAAGAATATTTAATTAATTTTATTGAGTATTTAAAAAAAACAAAAACAAAAAAAAAAAACAGAAAACAAAAACAAAACTCACCTAATATCTACATTACGTTTTTCACACTTTTTTTTTAAACAAATTTAAAAATTGTAACTAAGTGAGAATATATATATACTAGGTGAATGTACGTGTCGAGCCATGTATTGCTAGTTTCATTTAAAATTTTGGTCTTTTTAAAATTTTGAATGTATTTTATTTTTAAAGATTACAAATTTTTTGTTTGAAAAAATTAAATATTTATATTTGAAATATTATTTAATAATGTATTAAAAATAATATTAGTGTAATTATAAAATTGTAAATAAATTTATTATTGGAGTAGTAGATTATTCTATTTAGTTCTTTTTTTAACATAGCATTGTAATGTAAGTTTATATCTATAAATATTCTGTAAAGTGTTAATATTATATGAACATCTCCATTTATAAAGCTAAAAAGTGGGTCAATGACAGAAGTGGTATATCTGCAATCACACAAAGATAGAAGTGGTATTTCTGCTTCCTATGCTTATCTAGAGAAAACATTAGATAAGTGAGGTTAACTTTAATATATAAAGATTTTTCTTTTTTAAAAAATAAATATATAAAAAAAATTATTAATATTCTCCCAAGATAGGTTTGTTAGAGAGATATATGGCTAAGATGATTTTTTTAATTTAAAAAGAGATTATTAATATTTAAAAGATTGTTTAATTTTTTAGTTTAATTATTGGGTTTATTTGTTAACGGGAGATCAAACCTAATCGTTAAATTTAACAGAATATTCTTTTATTTTTAAGTATATTCTGTTAAACCAAAAAATGCCGTTAAATAGGCACTTTTAATATATAAAGATATATATATATATAAATACCAAATATTTTTTTACAAAGAAATAAAAAATTTGCTACACTTTTTTGACCTATCACTTTTATACATTTATACCTATATCACGTTTTTTTAAGAAAAAATTTAAAAAATTATCAACAAAAATAAATATATCAAGTTTAAAAAACTATTACTTTTTTAAATTCAACTACTAAACTCTATATATATCCTAATCTACTTCTCTTTAATTTCATAATTTAATTTACTACTAAGCTTTTTTTTAATTTTAATTCTCTCATATCAGTGTTTTTTTTTTAAATTAAAGTTAGTAGAATGTAGGAGTTTGTAAATACTAAGAACAATAGAGAATTAATAAGTCTCGATATGATTTTTATTAATGAGAAGGTGATTATTATTATTATTATTATTATTCATATTTTTTGTTTTATTATTTTTCTTATCAATTTATCAATCATTAAATATTTAATGTGTCTATCATTTATCCGATAGAAAAATCTAATACATGCAAACAATAAGAAAAAAAATTAGCTCTTAAGTTTAAGAACCTATTGAATGAAGGTTCGTCTTTAAAATTTAAAAAGTGTGGCAACCTCAAGTAAGTACAGACCATTTCAAATGACTATAAAATTTTATTTTTGATTACAACTTCAGTGAAGATATTAGAAAAAGAAATAGTTAACATCCCGACCAATGTGTTTCAATTTATAACTCAAAAGTTAATTGATTTACGTGTTAATGATAACAGAAATACTCTCAGGTATTTATTCAATTATTAACTTTTATTCATATTTAAAAAAAAATTATTTAACTATTCATCTTTATAATATTCTAATATCTTTGTGTTATTAAATGCTTATGTGTTGTCGGTGATATTGAGATGGTTGGAGGTTATAAAAAAATACATCAAAGTTATGACAAATAATTAGTAAGTATTGCATTTGTTATGACATCGACTTTAAATGTAGTGGCGAGTGGGATACGATAATGACAATAATTTTAAAATTAACGAATTTCTAATAGACTTATCAATCGTTATATTTTTCTCCCAATTCTATTGTTTTATATAAATTTAATCACATCAAAATAACATTGATCCAATTACTAAAATTCTATCATATCCTGATTCTAATTTAATTTATGCCAAATATATATATTTTGAAAATTGACTTTATATAAAAATATATGTTTACAATAAATTAATTAATAATTATAATTTATTGAATTCAAAATAATTAAAAAAACTAAGACTCTAAAGTATTAATTTATTTTTATTTGTGTTATTAAGAGTTAAAAAATAAAATTTTGAATAGGTACTCACAATTAAAAATATTATATAAAAATATCAAAATTTAAAATTAATTTAATATAATTTTATAACTTAATTATCATTAAATAAAATACAACCGCACGCAAAACGCGGTTTGTTTTCTAGTTTTATTATAATACGTATACCGATAAAAAAAAAATGTATATATTTTCTTTAATGTTACACTGACGCATACACTTTCTTTAGTTCTTTTTTTCTTGTTTTTTTTGACATTTTATTTTCTATCTCGATGTATATGTATTGAGTCACCACTTTTTTTCTTTTTTTTTCCTCTCTCTGACATATCATCATATTATATATATATATACTAGGGTCACCAATAATTAATAGATTAATTATATTTTTTATTTTTATTAATTATATTTAAATAAATACAAATAAAATATCTAATTAAATTATCAGATTAAAAGTAAAAAAAATTAAAATTCTAATCAAAATTACTAAAGATAAGTACATATTAATATTAGTACCAACTAATTATTAGGTACCAAACCAATATGGTATTGAAAATTGTAACAGTCAGTAGTCCGTGATCCGTAAGGGGAAATAGCGGGTATGTTGTACAATCCCATATCGCTTGGGGAAGGTCAAGTGTGATGATTCTGAGACTGTGTAGGTATGAGACTACATAGTTAAAGCGAGCTTAAATAGATTGATTGGTACTACCTATATTAACAAGGTGCATCTTGTTTTTCGGTAGCTCATCACGAAAGAACTCCACAGTTAAGTGTGCTTGACCTGGGGTAATTTCAGGATGGGTGACCTCCTAAGAAGTTTTCCCAAGAAGCGTGCAAGTGAGGACAAAGCATGCTGGAAACACTCGTGTTAGTCTGTAGGGTCAGTCGTCAGTCCATGAAGCAGCCAGAGTGACGTACTCGTGTATAAGAGTCATTATTCTGTGGGTGTAAAGGCCCAATGGAAGCTTGAAGCGGGGACGTTACAAAAACCTTAAGGTGTCACATAGCAATAATAGTACAAAAATCATTTACCAAAAAAATAGTACAAAGATTATTCATAAAAAGTAAAATAAAAAAAAAAAGACAAAAAAAATTACTAACTAAATATTAGGTACCACACCGATGTAGCATTAAGTACATGAAAAGCACTAATAACAAGTACAAAAAATCATTTTAAAAAAATAAAACAAAAGAACATAAAAGATTAAAAAAAAATAGTGAATAGTACAAAAATCATTCATAAAAAAATACTAACTAATTAATAATTATTTATCAAAAATAATAGTAAATAGTACAAAGATTATCCATAGAAATTAAAAAAAAAAATTACAA
Source organism: Cannabis sativa (assembly GCF_029168945.1). NCBI lineage: Eukaryota > Viridiplantae > Streptophyta > Magnoliopsida > Rosales > Cannabaceae > Cannabis > Cannabis sativa. The sequence continues at coordinate 41,373,154 of NC_083601.1, forward strand.
ACCACTTATTAAATATCATACCGATATGACATTAAATACATTAAAAATACTAATAGCAAGTACAAAAAATTATTTTTTTTAAAAAAAAATAAAATTAAAACGAATTAAAAAAAGTACAAAAAAATGGGATCATACCGATATGACATTAAACACATTAACGATAAGGCATTAAATACATTAAGAGTACCAATAATAAATAAAAAAAAAATTACCAAAAATAAAATAAAAAACAAAATTAAAAAAACTTATAAAAAAAAACCACAAAATAAAATAAAATATTATAAAAAAATTTAGAAAAAGACAAAAACAAATCTTTTTTTGTTGTCTTATTGTGGAGATCCATTTATATATAGATGTAAGATATAAAATTTTACTCTTATTTTATCACGCGATCTAATTCTTTCTTTATTTTTTTGACACATGTAATTGAATATTTAATATTTATTAAAATAAATTAATTTTTAAAGATTTTTCTTTTTATTTTATTTTTTTATTTTAAAAAATAAACAATGTTTAAATCAGTATATATCAAATAATTTCATAAGTCATTAAATTTTTTTATATATAAATTTTGTTAATAAATAAATAAACAATATGTAAATTTAAATAATACTTAATAAGTTGCTAAATATTTTTTTTATTTTTATATTTAGACAATTAAATAAAAACTAAATAATAATAAGACAAGAAAGAGTTTACATCAAAGCTAAACATCCATCATACAAAATTAGTTTTAACCAATTCACAAAATATAATAATGCTACAAAATAATCAAACCAAACTTTTAACATTATAACCAACAACAAATAAATAATACTAAACCAATTTTATCACATTAACATCAACTAAAAAATAACACATTAATTGATAAAAAAAGGTACTAAAACTAGTTCTATCAAACACAATTAACATAATTGACCAAAAGAAATAAATTAAAACCAATTTCTATAAAAACATTACACATACTCTAATTCGTATGCTCATTTCTTAATGGGCCCTTTAACCTTTTTAGCAAGATCAATGTTATTCCCAATGTATGCATGTTTAGTTGAAGAACCAGTTTCTATCTGCTAAACATTAAAAATAACAAAAAAAAAATCGTGAAAAATACAATAAAAAAAAAACTCATCAAAATAAATAAGTATAACAACTCAATCATAAACACACTACTAATAAAAAACAATACCCAAAACTAAGGAGGGACCCACTTGAATTATTGTGGGGCTATGTAACGTCCCCGCTTCAAGCCTTCATTGGGTCCTTACACCCACGGAATAATGGCTCTTATACACGGGTATGCCACTCTGGCTGCTTCCTGAATTGATGATTGACCCTACAGACCAACACGACTGTTTTCAGCGTGCTTTGTCCTCACTCACACGCATCCTGAGAAAACTTCTCAGGAGGTCACCCATTCTTGAAATTGCTCCAGGCCAAGCACGCTTAACTGTGGAGTTCTTTCGAGATGGGCTACCGAAAAACAAGATACACCTTGTTGATATAGGTAGTACCAATCAATCCATTTAAGCTCTCTTCAACTGTATAGTCCCATACCTACACAGTCTCAGAATCATCCCACTTAACCTTTCCCAGGCGGTGTGGGATTGCACAGCTTACCCAGTGTTTCCCCTTACGGATCCCGAGACTACTGGCTGTCACAATCACCCCCCCTTACGGGGTCCGACGTCCTCGTCGACCACACTTCCGGCTGGGTCAAGGCTCTGATACCATTTTGTAACGTCCCCGCTTCAAGCCTCCATTGGGTCCTTACACCCACGGAATAATGGCTCTTATACACGGGTATGCCACTCTGGCTGCTTCCTGAATTGATGACTGACCATACAGACCAACACGTGTGTTTTCACCGTGCTTTGTCCTCACTCACACGCATCCTAGGAAAACTTCCCAAGAGGTCACCCATCCTTGAAATTGCTCCAGGCCAAGCACGCTTAACTGTGGAGTTCTTTCGAGATGGGCTACCGAAAAACAAGATGCACCTTGTTGATATAGGTAGTACCAATCAATCCATTTAAGTCATTTTCAACCGTGTAGTCCCATACCTGCACGGTCTCAAATCATCCCACTTGACCTTCTCCAGGCGGTGTGGGATTGCACAGCTTACCCAGTGTTTCCCCTTACGGATCCCGGGACTACTGACTGTCACAATCACCCCCCCTTACGGGGTCTGACGTCATCGTCGACCACACTTCCGGCTGGGTCAAGGCTCTGATACCATTTTGTAACGTCCCCGCTTCAAGCCTCCATTGAGTCCTTACACCCACGGAATAATGGCTCTTATACACGGGTATGCCACTCTGGCTGCTTCCTGGATTGATGACTGACCCTACAGACCAACACGAGTATTTTCAATGTGCTTTGTCCTCACTCACACGTATCTTGGGAAAACTTCCCAGGAGGTCACCCATCCTTGAAATTGCTCCAGGCCAAGCACGCTTAACTGTGGAGTTCTTTCGAGATGGGCTACCGAAAAACAAGATGCACCTTGTTGATATAAGTAGTACCAATCAATCCATTTAAGCTCTCTTCAACTGTGTAGTCCCATACCTACACAGTCTCAGAATGATCCCACTTAACCTTCCCCAGGCGGTGTGGGATTGCACAGCTTACCCGGTGTTTCCCCTTACGGATCCTGGGACTACTGACTGTCACAGGCTATAGCCCCACTAATAAAAAGATTGTCTTTTAATTTTTTTTTTAATTTGATAATTATAGATTAAAATAGTAAAAAAACTCCCACAAAATTAAATAAATTTAGTAAGAGTAATTATAATACAGTAGAACTTCTATTTAAGAATACTCTATTCAAGAATAACCTCTAATTTGTTATAAAAAAAATCAAGTCCCGATTCGGGCCAGTTATAAATAAGAATAGCCTCTAAATTGTAATTAGTTATACATTTTCTAAGTCCCGTATTAACAAAATATACCTCTATATAAGAATAATTACATCTTAATAAAATATATACATGTATTTTGTAAATTTATTTATGTAAAATTAATAATTTTATTTTAAATTATAATACATGTATGAAATTATATTTACTCTAAAATATTTCTATTATGATATAGTATTAATGATTATTTATTGTTATTATTGTTCCATTGATATTTTTTAGTTTTTTAATTTTTTTTTCTAGTGTAACTCTATTTAGTTATAACCTCCCAATTAGAATATAATTTACTTGGTCAAGTATATTCTTGAATAAAGGTTCTACTGTATATGTATAAATATTTTTTACTGCCCAAAACAATAATAACACGATACATAACTAAATTCGTATAAATTAATAAAAAATTAAACATAAGAAAAAGTAAAATATATATATATATATAGACTAGATGAGAGTTACGTGGCGAGCCACGTAAATATTAGTTTTATATAAGTTTTAGTGGTTTTTGTTTAAGAATCCAATAACTGAGCAACGACAACAACAATGGTAGATAGATCTATTTAAGTTTTTCATATTTGTAAAGATTATAAATCTAAACTTTTAATTTTCTTGATTTGAGATTTTGAATTGTTCTGATTTATTTGTTTATGAATTTATTGAAATACTTGAATATTTATTGGTTTTGATTTTGAATTGTTCTGATGTATTCATACTTGAATATTTATATTAATGAATACATCAACAAATAAGTTTTATATAAGTTTTAGTGGTTTTTGTTTAAGAATCCAATAACTGAGCAACGGCAACAACAATGGTAGATAGATCTATTTAAGTTTTTCATATTTGTAAAGATTATAAATCTAAACTTTTAATTTTCTTGATTTGAGATTTTGAATTGTTCTGATTTATTTGTTTATGAATTTATTGAAATACTTGAATATTTATTGGTTTTGATTTTGAATTGTTCTGATGTATTCATACTTGAATATTTATATTAATGAAATTAGTCTGTAGCTTTATGGATTTAGAAAAAAAAAAGATATTTTTTAATATAGAGTTTAAATTTTATATTGATGATTGTTAATGAAATTAGTTTGTAACTTTATGTTTCTAGAAAAAAAAAATGTATTATTTTATATGGTTTGTTAGAGAGATATGTGGCTAAGATGATTTTTTTTTAATTTAAAAAAAGATTGTTTAATTTTTTGATTTTTTTTTTATTTAAAAAAAAGATTGTTTAATTTTTTGAGTTTAATTATTGGGTTTATTTGTTAACGGGAGATCAAACCTATTAACATCGTTAAATTTAACAGAATATTCTTTTATTTTTAAGGTATATTCTGTTAAACCATGCCGTTAGATAGACACTTTTAATATATAAAGATATATTATCTTTCAGATATAATTATTTCAAAACCAAAAATTTTATAAGTATAATCAATCACATACTATATCTCAACTTAAAGTCTTACATATATACTCTTGCAATATGTTCTAGTATATATATATATAAAAAAAAAAACTAAAATACATTTTTAATCTTTCCTCCTCTTTAGAATAAATTGAAAAAGTTCTTAAATCGATTGAAACTTTAATCTGTTAAAATTATGTTTGAAAGAGAATCATAATAATTTACTATGACAATATAGATTATTTATATTCAAATAAATCTGATTTTTTTAATATACCTAAAAATCCGTAAATTCTTTAAATTGCCAGCTGAATTTTGATAACCCACCTAAAAAATTAACAATTGAAAATTTGTAAATTTGAAATTAAATTGATAACAAAATATTACAACTAGTGTTAAGTTTTCTTCCGTTTGTTTTCTAATATGCACAAGAATGTTTTTTAAAACTTTGCTTCTATTATAAAAGTCCAAAACTTCAACTTTTATTAATTTTAAAAAAAATCAAATCTTCAAACTAAATACAAAATTGCAGTGTCGTCGATGATGCAGCAGCTTCGGCCGGCGACAAGCATCGGAAAAAAATCAAAGAAAGACGGTGAGTGAAAGGAGGAAGAAAGAAGAAGCTACGAAGAACACTCACCACTTCTCGATGGCTTTGTAATGCTTTGAGAGGGACTTACGATAAACAACTTTCAAACTTGGGAGATGGTGAAGGAGCTTTCAAATAAAGTTACAGTGGATTTCTAAAACCAAATTACATGTGAAAAGGAGGAATCAATGGGTGTATGGGTGAGATCAATGGGGATTTGAGAAGAAGAAGACGTGGATTGGTTTGTAAAGTGAGATTGTAATTTTGAGGGAAAATTAATAAGATATGGGCTTTCTAAATAATTTTACACAAATATAGTAAGGAATAATTACACCACATACTCAAGTTTTTTATTTTTTTACTTTTATATTGTGAGACAGAATTTTTTTAAAAAATATTGTGTTTTTTTTTCCAAAATACTTGCATTGTGTTAAGTTTTCACTGTTGTTCTACTGTTGTATTTTAGTTGTTCCACTGTTGTTTTTGTAACATCCCCGCTTCAAGCCTCTATTGGGTCCTTACACCCACGGAATAAATGGCTCTTATATACGAGTACGCCATTCTGGCTGCTTCCTGGATTGATGACTGACCCTACAGACCAACACGAGTGTTTCCAGTGTACTTTGTCCTCACTCGCACGCTTCCTGGGAAAACTTCCCAGGAGGTCACCCATCCTAAAATTGCTCCAGGCCAAGCACGCTTAACTGTGGAGTTCTTTCAAGATGGGCTACCGAAAAACAAGATGCACCTTGTTGACATAAGTAGTACCAATCAATCCATTTAAGCTCTCCTCAACTGTGTAGTCCCATACCTACACAGTCTCAAAATCATCCCACTTGACCTTCCCCAGGCGATGTGGGATTGCACAGCTTACTCGGTATTTCTCCTTGCAGATCACGGGACTACTGACTGTCACAGTTTTTAGTTGTTCTTTTTTGTGTTCTACTACTGTTTTATAAAAAAAAAAGTATTTTTGAAAAGATTTCCGTGAGACAATATTTTTGTAAAAATTGATCCAAATTTCAATATTTTTGTAAATTTACCTGTGACAAATCTAATCCCATAATAAAGTCTAAAAATACAAAACTACCATGTATAAAACGTGTACAAACATAAAAATTTCATATTTAATAAAATATTTTTAAAAACCCATAGATGTAATTTTCACTTTTTTCTTACACAAAGCTCAATGAAAGTTTTTAGCCCAAGATTCCAACTGATTTGGGCCGATGGTGCCATGCATTATGCACCTACACATAGACATACAATACAAGTAAGCCAAGCCAGCACTTATTATGAGCAAGTTAATTAACTATCATATATTACAATTTACAATGCACAAAAAAAAAAGTTAAATTAATAAAATCATTTGCCTATATTGACAATAAATATTTTTTTTTTCTGCCTTTTATTTGAGTGGTGCACAAACTCGAAGGCAATCTTTTTTTACAATGACCGATTTATATCCCAATCCTTTACGTACCCAAAAAGGGGTCCTGATCCTGAACCTGAAGGAGAAGCACAGCAAATGCTGGGGTTTAAGGGTTGAACAACGTGGCAATTATATATGCAGATGATGATGAACCCAACACTATTCCCAGATTCCCCACATCATGTTACCCTTTATTTTTTGTTATTATTATATTTTTTCAAGTGAAAAAGAATCATGTGCATCAAGGGGTGCATGCATATGCATGAATGTATATATAATTAACTCATGAGAAAAAAAAAAGGAGAGGGTGTCTGTAGCACTGGACTACATGTAGGCCATATCTCTCTGATTCAAACATACATATATACTACTGACACTTTAGTTTTTTTACTGCTTCCATCACTATCTCTCCATTAATATTTGTAGGGAAGAGTACTAATTACAATTTCATATTACAAAAAAATTCTACACTCAAAAAATTATAAGTTGGAATTTGTTTTTTCAGATATTCGTTATAGTTACAATATCGTAAATTTTTTAAAATTTTTGAATAGTTTACAGTACTAAAAATAAAGTTCTTGATATTCTAATTTACTACTATTCAAAAAATTTCAAACTTATTTTTCGGCACTGTAAATTTTTAAAAATTTACAAGAATGATGTTATAACTATAACAAACACTACCATAAAAAAAAAATTACAGCATGTGGTTGACAAAAAGATTGTAATACTCGTCTGATACAGAATCAATTCCTTATTTTTATATTTTGATTTCCTGCGTACCTACATATTTGAGTATGCTCGATTATATCTTCTTAAAAAAAAATAATAGTATACATATAATTTTTACATTTATTAACATATCTCATAAATTCATATATCTCATTTTCTATATATATGACAACATTTTAGACCAAGAACTGAGACCATGCATGTGGTATATATAATATATAAAATATATATTTCACCATATTCTGAAAACAATGTATATAGTATGATTAGACTAAATGTTTGTTAGGCTATAATAGAGCTATGAATAATAATAAATTAGTATACCCTGCCTGTATGCAGCACAGCGTCAAAGCAAACAAATTATTATCAATAATAATTGAAAATCAAAAATCAACAGTTTATATATATATAGTGTATTAATTATTATACACGTGTGTATTTTTATATATATAAAAGAAAAATATTAATGTACTTGAAAAATTCATAATATATACATAAACATGTACAACTTATAAAATATCATTTTGTCAAGCAAAATATGATTGTGGCACTGGCACTGCATAAAATATGTGTGGCTGAGTATAAGAAATAATTATTGGAGAGGTTCACTAAAGTTTGTTTATTTTATTTTATTATTCTTTGGTGACATAAAATACAATATAGGAAAGTTGGAGTACCATACCAATTCTCATATAGTGGGAATGATCATAATGATTATATGAATGTACCATTGGATCCAACAAAATAATTGTATTTTTATGATCTAAATTCAACCAACACCATCATTACCCAAATTTTTACATATATAGCTTGTGATAAATTACTTTGAGTTCAGTGGATGTAATCATACCAAATATATAAATATTGTCTTATTTATAATAAGAAACCATTATTGAGACACAAAATTCAGAGCCAAAGAAGCAATTATCTAAAAGAAATAATTTAAAAATCCAAGTACGTACGACCACAATATTTATTGGGCTTTTTTCATAAATGTACAACAAAAATAAAATAATTACAAAAAATGTGCAAAAAAAAATTATTTTAAAAATTTATACATTTTAAAAACTTATTACATGAAACCATACATTTTTAATATGTTTATTAAACCTCAAAATAAACAATTTCGTAAAATTAATTAAACGGTTTTATAAAAATAAACAAGTTAAATATTTTTTTATTAAAAGATAAATGTTTATTATCTATTTTAGTATGAATTATTATAATTTAATAAGATTTTTTTTTAATAAAATACAATATCAAAATTATAAACATTAATGTATATAAATATAAATCAATACTTAAAATTACTAAAAATAAACATGACACGTAGAGTGATATAATAAAAATATGTGAATATTATTATTTTGTTTATTAAAGTAGTATGTTTAATAAATAGAAAACAAAATAAACATATATATATAAAGTATTTTATATTATTAGTATGTTTATTATAATTGTAAACATAAAAATAGACATAGTCAGTTTATACTATACTAAAATAAGTATATTTTCTTTCTATTGTTTCTATATATTGATTATTTTCTAATGAGTTAGTGAACAAGTTTTTTATTGAAGTATAATTCTTACATCAAAAAATAAATAAACAAACATAACTTTATAAATTCTAAAAATTATTTAATTAAAAAAAATAAACACGACACAATTAATAAACAAAGATAAAGATAAATAATTTTTTATATATATATATTATTTATTTTCTAAAAAATTACTAAAAAAATAAACATAACACACGTAGAGTGATATAATAAACTTATGTGAATATTATTATTTTGTTTATTAAATTAGTATGTTTAATTAATAGAAAATAAAATAAATACATATATAAAATATTTTATATTATTAGTATGTTTATTATAATTGTAAACATAAAAATAAACATAGCCAATAAACACATATATAAAATGTTTTATATTATTAGTATGTTTATTATAATTGTAAACATAAAAATAAACATAACCAATATTACCATATATATACTAATCAATAATTATTACCATATATATATATTATAATAAAAATTGAAAAAAAGTTTTTAATTATATATAAAAGTGTATGAGAAAATAATAATAAGTTTTTTTGCACATATTTTATAATTAATTAAAATAATGTATACAAAATTGTAAAATGCCCTATGTTTATCCAAACAAATTAATATACATACAAATGAAAATGGCTTAAACATTAAGACATTAATTTAATTCCTTTATTAAAATAAATTAAGAGGTTTGCATAACTATTTCAGTGAAATTGTATCTGATTTTAATGTTTTTTTTTTTCATATTCATGATATGATGACTACATTCAAAGTACACTTATTCTATTTGCTATAAATGACAAATAAAATGCTTCATATTTATTATATAATTTCGATTATTTTTTTTTTTTTTGGAAAATCAGAAATTATATTTACATAAATCAACTATGTACATCCTGAGTGCACCTACAAAAGGCCTGACTTATTTTGACAAAAGGTTCTCAAACCATGAAACATTATCTCTATTAAATATAAACATGTTTGGGCCAAATTATTAAAATTCTGTTTTTCATACTTTTAATTATTTTTTTTACAAGTATACTTTATCTACTTAATTTTTAAGGCCACAACCTACAATCTCCACAAATGATATACCAATGCGACCCCTATAACAACAGAAAAGCAATTCCTTCTAAACTATATTTCATTAATTATTGTTTTAAATAATATTTTTTTGTTAATGTCTCACCTCACATTAAAATTTATATTTAAAAATAAAAATAAAATAAAAGTGGGTCTACATTATGGCATTAATATTTATCTTTAATCCTAATGTCAGGCTAGCACCAAGAAGACCATAATAATAACTTTTCATCGTCAAATTCTCATTCGTTCTCTCCCTATTAATTTATATACCAAACATTAATTAATTGATCTCACACTCACACTATATCCTTTTTCACATCGTTCTTGCACTAAGCATATATTTGATAGAGAAGAGAAGTGGGAGGAAAAAGAGTATATGATAGAAAAGTGGAAATAAAGGAAAAAAATAGTGTTTGGCAAGAAAGAAAAATAAAGAGAAAAGAAAAGTGGATAGAAAAAATTTAACTGGGGCACCAAAAATTTTCTCCTCCAATTTGGAGAGAAAACTTTTATAAAAGAACAAAATACAAAATTTATAAATAATTTATAAAATAATTTCTTTTATAAATAATTTAAAGATAATATAGTAATTTTAGAATAAATAAAATTTCTTTATTTTCACTGCAAAAAATAGTTACATTTTTTAGGTACAATTTATTAATTTTTTATGACTAAATGTGATTTTTTGTCACAACAAAAAGTTAGTTATAACTTAACATAGTATTTAGATACAAGTTGTCACTAATTTAGTTTTAGTCACAACAAGTATTGTGACTAAAAATACATTTAGTCACAACAAATTGTAATTTTTGTGACTAATACTTTTATCCACGAAAATTTTTATCATAAAAGAATAATAATAATTTATAATTAATCACAATTTTTTAACTTTTTTATAGTGCTTATAACTAACAAATAACCTAAACAGAAATAAACTTTCCTATTATTTCTATTTAATTTTCCATCTCTCCTATATTATACTTCCTCTCTATTTTCTTTCTTTCTTATCCAATACAAAGTAAAATATATATATATTTAATTATTATACATTTCCATTTCAAAAAAAAAAAAAAAATCATTATACATTTAACTCCTTTATATTTTTTTTAGTAGCAAAATCTCATTAACTTTACTTATTATGTTTGTAACGGGGAGTGCCACTGTGTATGTGTACACGTGGCATATATTTGCATTAGCCCAAATTATTTTGATAATTTAAATATTATAAAATAATTTTTAAAAATAAATAAATATAATAGAATAACTACATTATTAAAAAAATTATATTTCAAAAGATATTATTTAAATGCGGTATACTATATAAATATAATTTAATAGTGTAAAAAATTTAAAAATAAAAATACTAATTATTCATAATTATAATTGAAATATATATTGCAAAAGTTAAACGTCTTATATATATCATACAAACACAACAATTGAATAGTGTAAAATATTTAAGAATATAAATATTAATTATTCATAATTACAATTGAAATATACTGTATTTAGCCGTAAATTATTTTATATAAATTAATATTTATCATGTTATGTGTATCTTTTTTAATTAAAAATATATAAAAGGGTTATACATATATATAAAAAAAGAATTATTTTTAAAAAAATTATTAAATAGTATTATTGGTATTTAGTATTTTTTTAATTAATATTATATTAATGTAATTAAATATTAAATTTTAAATAATTTTAAAAAATAAATTTTTAAAGAATATGACTAACCAACCAATCATAAAATACAACGTTAAGATTTTATTTGGAACGTTGTATTAGGTCGCATTGTATTATATGATATTGAATTGGATTATATATCATATTTTTATATAATATTATGTTAAATTTTAATTTACATTAAAACATTATATATTTAAGTGCCCATCAAAATTAATATCATATATAATTTTATATAAAAATATTACATAAAATTTAATTTAATATAATACCATACAATACAATACAATACGGTAAAATACAAATTACTAAACCCTAAAAATACTAAATACTAATACTAAAATGACCATTAAATATAATAAATGACAAAATTAATTAATGAGTATGAGTATTTTGGGCAGGCTTTTGAAAAACCGAAATGATGAAGGTAGGCTAGCCACGGTCTCCAATGGCGTTGGTATAGCTATGCCCTATACCTATACTTTGTCTGTAGAAATTGGCCACTTCTGAGCTGTTAAAAGAGCCATTAGCCACCCATCTCTCTCTCTCTCTTTTATTTTAATTTACAATGTATAATTTGAGAGATCATCCAAAATTTCCAACACATACAGCCTTTTAGCTAAGCTTAAGCTCAAGTGGTTTAGCCAGCCATCTCTTTACTGTTTAGTCTTTCACTCTTGAAAAGATTGGAGCAGTCGCATTCAATGACCCAAACAAACCAAAGTTTACCAACAAAAATATTTCATTTCAACACTACCACCATACCAATAATGTCTCATCACTTCCAAGAATAATTAATAACAATGTCTGTTATTAATTAATGTACAATATTAGAATAGAACATATTCATATATAATTCAATTACGCATGATGTTTTATATGAAAAAAATATTATTATATCATTTCATATTATAATTAAAATATTTAAATTAAATTTTTATTTTTAATAATATTAAATTTATAATTTTAAAATTTATGTAAATAGTTGACTATTAATTATTAAAGTGATAATTTTTAATTAGTAAATTTTTTTTTTAATGTTTTAAAAAATAGTTTAAATATACAAATAAAAAATAACAAATAGATAATGAATTTACATTTAATAGTCAAATACTTTCAACTTAAAGTATTATTACCGCAAAAAATTAAACTTAGATATTTATTTCCAACCAATACTTAAACTTAAGAATTTATAACTCAAATTATTTTATTTTTTAATATATTTTTATTAATAGGCATACTTTAAAATTATTTAAATATTATATTTTTATTAGTTAAAAAAATTTTAAAAAAAAATAATAATTATAGAGATCGAACAAAAACAAAAAAATATTAGAAAGGGATATTGGCGGCTAAACCACTTGAACTTTACGGTTTGTAACACTTAACCACAAAAACTAAATTTTTGGCGGCTAAACTACCTAAACCCTGGTTCCGTTTTGCTCTGCATACCTCCATCCAAAAATCACAGTTAAGTGCCACGGTGACTGTTCACGTGTACACACTTGTACACGTGGCAAATTTTTAGCGGTCCACGTAATATTAGTTTTAAAAAATAATTATAAATATTTAAAATAATTAAAAAAAATTAGATTTTTTTTTCTTATTTACTTTTTTAATTTAAAAAAAATTAAAAAATTATTTTTTTTTTCTTTTTTTTCTTCTTTCTTCCTCACCAGGTTGGGATTGCTAGCTTCGAGAGTCATAAGACCCTCAGCTTCTAGGCTCCTCAACTCCCACAAAAATGGTTTCTTCCTCACCAGGGCCGTATCCTCCACACCGGAGCTCCACAACGGCCAATCGGCGGCGCGAGCTCGGCTGAGCCCACTCCAGATCTTTCTCCGCAGACCCCGGTGGGCAGTGCCCGAGTCCATTTACCCAACCCGGAAGACGCTATTGAGGTCTTCGTCGATGGCTACCCAGTCAAGATTCCCAAGGGCTTCACTGTCTTGGAAGCCTGCGAGGTTGCCGGCGTCGACATTCCACGCTTCTGCTACCATAGCCGCCTTTCCATTGCCGGTAACTGTCGGATGTGCCTTGTCGAAGTAGAGAAGTCTCCAAGCTTGTTGCCTCCTGCACCATGACTGCCCTCCTTGGTTAGGGTTTTCCCATCTTGATTTTTATTTGTAATTTTTGTGTTTGAGCATGTATTACATTTGATCATGGCTGATTTTGGGGTTAGTTCAGCGTTGGAGGGTTTTTGTAGAAAGAATAAAGAAGAAAGAAGAAGAAAAAGAAAAAAAAAAAGTAAAAAAAAAAATTATTTTTTAATTTTTTTAAATTAAAAAAATTAAATAAGAAAAAAAATTTTAATTTTAAATTTTTTTAAATATTTATAATTATTTTTTAAAACTAATATTACATGGACCATTAAAAATTTGCTTGGACGGAGGTGTGCAGAGCAAAACAGAATCAGGGTTTAGGTAGTTTAGCCGTCAAAAATTTAATTTTTGTAGTTAAGTGTTACAAACCGTAAAGTTCAAGAGGTTTAACCGCTAATATCCCTATTAGAAATGATGGAATGTAGTTTTTGTTATTTTCTTATGTATTTTAAAGAAAATAGACTTTTGATGCCTCTGATGGCGATAGTGATAGCCTAAATCTGAGAAAAAACTTTGGCTTGTTGATTGGTTATACAAATACGCTCCGTGGTTACAGTTACACTAGATTTTCTTTTTTTTTTTTGAAAAACAGTTACACTAGATTTTATTATATACATAGCCCGTTTATTTACTTCTCAGTTTTGAATTAACAAAATTGACTCCTTTGTATTTGTCAAACACACTAACCATATCTATATGTATGAAAATGAATCTTCAATATATAATATATATAATGCCGACCCAAATCTCTTTTAAATATGTTAAAATAATGTTAATGTCTCGTTTGCCATCCAAAATAGTAGTTAGACTAATTACAAATAATTGTGACATATATATAATTTATTATATATGTCAAAATACATTTAAGTAATAATTTATAGCGCACTAATGTATAGGTTTGATTTTCTATTTTTTTTTTTAATATCAGACTTCCTATTTCTATATGTTAAATTGGGGTACGTATATATATACTCGCCTACGTCCTCTACTGAGATTTGTAATTATATATTTATAACGGATACAATTGGTCCATTAATTGCGTGGCTTTCAAATGATAATATTGAATTCATAGCCAATAACATTTTGATTAAAATCTTGATTCAATTAGTATTTATATTTCTCTCTCTATCCAAATTTTTTTTTTGTAATATATATAATGAGAATTCATAGTACTTCAATTGAGTTTGATAATTTAGTTTGGGTTAGGTATAGCATTGTTTTAGGAGATCCTGTAATAACTTTATTTTTTTAGGAAATAAACTTGTTATTATAAATTAAATGGTAAAGTCATTTACATTAACAGAGCTTATAGGCGGAGGTATACAATCCGACCAAAAACAAGCTTCATCCATCCTAAAGCAAACTTAGCCAAACCATCAGCAGCCATGTTCACTGAACGTTTGACGTGAGAGATATTTACATTAGGAAAAAAAGATAATAGACTAGAAATATCAGCAATTAAATCTTGAAAAGAATAAATTGCACATGAAGATTTGCAAAAAGCATTAAAAACCCGAAGAGCATCTGTTTCAATTAAAGTGATTGGCAGTTGAAGTTGAAGGCCCAGCATAGATTATGAAACATTACAATCGCCTCCATTTCATGAGATTCAAAATAACCCACACAACTGGTTTTGAAAATGCTGCAGCAACAGTACCATTTGAATGCCGAATTAGAGATCCTGTAACTTAAGTTGTCTCTGTAAAAAAATATTTATAGCTCTCTTTCTATATTTTCTAAAATGCTCATCGTGCTATAGTTAGTTTTGTGCATACACAAAAAAGTGAATAATTGTTAGAGAGTGTCATATTGCTAATGTACGGAAAAATAATAAAATATATAAGAGGAATGAGTTACTCCTCCCATTGTCAATTCGTTTTGAAATGTAACCTCATTCACTTTATTCCTAATTCTAACAATGATAAACTAATTTAGGTAGATAACTTTTCACCATTTCTTACTGTACTCTAATTATTTTTAATAAAGAGTTGATTAATATTAAAAACTATATAAAAGGGTAAAACTTTTTTTGTTTTTCTTTTTCAATTTGAAAACATAATGATCAATACTACCAAACATTTAAAATGAAAATGGATAAAAACAAATTATAAAAATAAATATCTATATAGATATATATTTGCCTCTCAAATCAACCAATGAATTCAAAATTTGCAGTACTTCTTTTCTATCAAAATTTTTATATTTTCACTTGCTACTAAATAGATATATATAGTAAGCCAAAATTAATTTAATATTTGTACCCTCTGGCACACAAGTAATTTTTTTTAAAAAAAAATTAAGTGCACAAACTACGTAGTACGTACAGATTGCTTAAAAAACTCCAGAATATATGATATGATACGAACAATATATTAATATAATGGTCCCCATAACATGCACATTGATTTGAATTTCTAATTTGAAAAAACTATAGAATTGTCCTTGTGTTTTTATGTTGTTTTGTCCTTCTCTTTCTCTTTCTGTGCTGTATATAATAATTGACCTGCCTTGTCATTTCTATGAAATTAATGACCCTTTTTGTATTCATACACTACTTCTATTATTTATCATTTATATGTATTTTTGCTATAATGCTGCCCTGGCTTAGTAAATTCAGGGGAAAAAGAAAATTTAAAACGTACTCTTTGGACGTGCATGGTAGCATCAGCATGCACACGTTTCTTCATTGTTTTATTTAAACACAGTAATTAACTGAAAGTGAATATAATTTTCAAACTCGTATTAGAATAATTTATTATCTAATTTAGTTTAGAACTCCGTGCAATTCACGTCTCAAATTTTTTAATTTATTGTATATAAATATACAAGGTTGTGTCAGGTCTTCCGAGTGGTCCAAACTCCCTTTAATATGATATACATTTTTGGGTAGACACTCTTAAAAAAAAATATTGTTTTCTATATTTTTGGTCTGCTTAGGGCTTCTCCAACACTAAAATTCTAAGTGGAGTTTAGAAACAAAATTATTCCAATGAAACACTAAATACTATTCTATATATTTAGGAGTCTATACCACACCAATTTTTTTTTCTTTTTTTAACATTAAAATAATAGGTTTATGATTAAATTTTATATTTATATACATTGTGTGAGATAATTTAATAAAATAATATAATAATATAGAATATATTTTTAGTGGAATTTTAGTGTTGTATTTGGAATTGGAAAAAAAAAAAATTAATGTTAAAATAGTATCTTTTTAGTGTTGATTTAACACTAAATTTGAGTTTTTCTATTAAAATTATGTACCCTTAATCTATTTTTTTATAAGATTTGTGTTTATTATTTTACTTCGGGTTGGATCACTCTTTTATATATAAAATAAATAATTATTTAAATTATGTGTGTATGTATTATTACTCTTACTTTTTTATATGTTTGGTAGACACTATAAATTAATTATTTTAATTGTCTTAAATACCAACATTATACATAATTATAGAAAAAATAGACTACAAAAATTTCTCAAACAAATAAGGAACAAATAAGGGGTGTATAAAAAACTTAAAAAACAAAACTCCAATATAAAAAGAAATTACCACATGTCCGTCTTTCTATTAATTTTATTTTTTCTACTTTTACGTTATTTATTTCAGTATTCTATCTATATATATAACTTTTCAATCACATTTAAGTTTAAGCATAGGTCTTATTTTTATTTTTACGGTTTCTTCATAGATCACTTTCCCCTTTATTTTTTATTTTCTCTGTCCCGCATTTAAACCTCCTCAGCCATGTGACCAAAAATGAATATATTTCTTCTTCTTTCTCCCTCCCAATCACTCTCCACCATGAAAAATGAAGCTTGATTTCTTCAAAATTTAAAAAAAAATTCGCAACACATATTACAACCCTAAACCACGACTAAACTATATATTTCAATCTTGACCCCTTTTAATATTTCTTCTTGCTCTGAGTCATTTTTTCTTCTTTTTAATTATTTGAGACCACCACATCAAGCTTTTATTGATTTCCAAAACGAAACTGAAGCCACAACTGATATCACAACCTTAAATCATCATTAAACTATGTAATAATCTCAACTATATGCTCTAGTCGCAACTTAAATCGTGAGAACACTACATAAAATTTTCATTATTTCCTAAAGAAAACTGAATAGTCACAACTAATATTGCAACACAAATTGCAATTGATATATTGCAACTCAAATCCAAACCCTAAATCAAAATTAAATCATATTACAATCTCAATCATGCTTAATCGCAACCTAAATCGCAACCAAAGGATGATTCCATACGTGAAACTTCATACCACTTTTTTCTTCTTTCTTTCTCTTCTTTGTTGGAATCGTAAACTTTGGGGATGGTGCGTCGGAGGGACTTTAGCCCATGTGTGGGCTAAAGCCCTCACTCAAATATATACATCAAATTTTGTATATGTAGATATATACATATATTAATTCACTTTGCTCAATTTATTAAAGTCCAATTCACAAAAGCTCTCACTCAATATCATAATCATGATTCATGAGCCTACTCTTATTCTAATCAAGCCCATTTTAAGAGTAGTCTAATACAAATAATAAAAAAAAAAATAATACTTTATTAAAAAATAAAATAATACCATTGACAATATTTTCTTTAATTTTTGTCAACAGTATTATTTTATTTTGTTGAAGATGAAAATTTGAAAGATACATTTATCATTATTTTTATTAGTTTTGACTTAATATTTATTCAAGCCCTCACTCAACTAAATTTCTTGCTTCGTCACTGGCTTCAGCCCTAGTTTGAAAAATAAAAACGTATATCCATATTATTATTAATGCTATAGAAAATTACTTACCGTATTTATAAAAAAAAATTAGTTGTTGCCCAATAAATAAAATAAAACCCTTATAATATATCTAGTTTTATTTAGTCTTAAAAAATAAAATAAATAAAGAAAAAAAGAACAATGAGTATTTTTCCTCTGGTTTTTTTTTTCTTCTCCTTAATCATTCTCGTTTAAAAAAATCATAAAATAAAAACACCTTAATATTTAATTATAAACGATTACCTAAATTTAAATATTAAATTTATTTTAAAAATTAATTAAAATGATTAACTAATTATGATTAATTTAGAAATTCATAAATATATTTAATTGATTTTTCAAAGGGTATAAAAAAATCTTAATAAAAAATTATCATATTAACAATACAAAAAAACTGTTACTTTTAGTGACAACTTTTTAGTTACAACATAATTTTTTTTATGACTAAATGTGACTTTTAGTCACAACAAAATGTTACTTGTGACTAAAACATAGTATTTAGTTATAATTTGTCACAAATTTAGTTTTAGTCACAACAAGTATTGTGATTAAAAATACATTTAGTCACAACAAATTATAATTTTTGTGACCAATACTTTTATCCACAGACTTTTTAGTCACAACATATGAATCATGATTTATAATAAGTCACATTTTTTTCACTTTTATACACAAATTTTGTTGTGACTAAAAGTAAGATTTTTTGTAGTGTAAATTTCACAAAATCCAAAATGATAACCTATTATTAGTAAATATATTCTGAACCTGATCACTGTTTCAAAGTGAAAGCCACTAAGGCTAGCTTAGTAGTGAGGGAGGGATGGAAAAAAAGGAGAGGTCGAACCTAGGACCTTTAAGCTATTAAGCTAATATATAATTGTAAAGGTTAATTATTAATTTTTCTCCCTGAACTTTAACATGTACTAAATCGTGCCCCTGAACTTTTTTGTCTGTTAAAAATTTTCCCCGAACTATTGAGATTGTTAAATTTAAGGACTTTTGTCTAATTTTATAAGTAAAAAATTCTAACATGGATTAAAGTTTAAGGGGTATGTTTTAGTACATATCAAAGTTTGAGGGGTATGATTTGGTAGATATCAAAGTCTGGGGAGCATGGTTTAGTACATAAACAATCACTGAAACAGTAAAATTGAATGAAATTAGACAAAAGTCTTTAAATTTAACAATCTCAATAGTTCGGGGAGAATTTTTAACGGCAAAAAAAGTTCAGGGGACACGATTTACTACGTGTCAAAGTTTAAGGAGAAAAATTACTAATTACCCAATTATAAAATACTATTTCCCTACGCTAAAAAAAATTTACTCTTTCAAAGTCAAATTATTTTCAATTACAGGGTCCTTTTATTAGGTATAGGATGTTAAACAGACAAAGCAGTGTAATATATATACAACCATTTATAACAAGTAAATAATATAAACAACATGGGATCTAAAAAAATACACTGGAAAAGGAAAAAGGAGTACTGGAAAAGGGTCCAAGGCAAATGTTTACAGTTACTATTGATCCATGTCATGACAAGAAAATTGTACTTTCTTTTTCATATAAATGTTTTTTTTTTTTTTTAAATATACAATAAAATAAGGAATGAAACAGAATAATACAATTTGATCATATACAAAAACATTATGTAAAAGATTAAGCGGATCGAACAATCAACAAGAATATTTCGAGTAATTTTGTTGTCTTTTACCCTAAATTAAATGACTTGTTAATTAATTAATCGAATATAAAAACGCAAATTAATCAGCTGAAAAGAAACAAATTATTACACTAATAAAAGATGTTAATTAATTCATTAATTAAATATTAGAACCTAATGACAAACAAGTCCTCGAATAACATAATCAAATATTTAGGAGGTTCGGAAGCAGACACGATCCGGGATACGTGGCGCAAGAAAAAGACTACGTCAGCCGCTAAAGACGCCGTCGTTTTGGTCACAACTCAACTTTCCTTTTCAGACTGAGCTTAGCTAACCTGCACCGCAGGTTATATAAGATCGGAAATGAATGACGTAGAAGAAACAGGGGACGTTTCTTTGCATTGGAAAACGGTTCCGATGGTGACAGACTAATGGGTTGAAGGTGACCGGTAACAACAAGTGGGCTTCATGTGGGCCCATTGTCTACTAAACTGGGGCCCAAACCCGAACCCGGGTTGTCACGTTTGCGGGTGTATAGTATAAATACATTGTGATTGTATGCTAACGTGACCGACTGGTGACTTGTGAGGCACATACTTTGCCATTTATGATTTTAATGAGTTAAATAATAAAGTGGGCTTTTTTGAAAAATTGAATTTGGAAAATGGGGAAAGGAGAAAGGGGGTACGATTGATTGGGGGAAAGACAAAAAAATGCAGAGTTTTGGGATCTATTAACAAATTTGGAACTTTCATTGGTCCAAAGTAAATAAAATTATAAAATGGGGTAACTAAAGGATTATAACACTTGGCAATGGGGCAGGAAGTACAGATTTAGGCATTGAGCTCTGTGTAATCTCAGTTCTTTATTACTCAGTTCTTTATTACTTTTGTTTTGTTTGTATTTGTTTAGAGTAGGTTAGAAGTTAGATTCACCCACCAGATTAAACTATTTAAAAAATAAATAAAATTATTGGATGTATCAGAGATCTTTTATCACAAGACCAATAGTAAAAATAGTAACAAATTTCATTCAATAAAATGTTAGATCCATCAACATCTTTTGAGTTTCATACAAAGACATTTCATGTGATAATTCAAATCTAAAGTCCCAGTTTTAGAAAATATATTCATGAAAGTCTTATATACCGGTCAATACAGATCTACAACTTAGATTTTTATCCTTGAATATTAAACAAATTAATAAATTAAAAACAGAAGAGAAAAGGTTAAAACAGATTGTGGTTACCGAAGTAATTAGTGATCAATATTAGCTGGAGGAATTCCCACGTTTTAAGTAATTGTAAGTTGTAACCCATAATATATACCTCAATGTATGTGTAATAATAAATGCACTAGTTATATTATTAAGGCAAATTAAATTCAATCTATTTGTCCTATCTAAATACTTGTTCTCAAAAGTGGCGACATGAATTCAGACCTGAAATTTAAGCATGGTGCATTGAATTACCAAATTTTGAGGACACTACTACTACTACTACTACTACTAGTATATTTATCTAATCTTATATTATAATAGGATACCCTTAAAACCTCTTCCATTTATAACACACATTTATGTACCCAACATTCATTCAACACACTAAATGACATTAATGTAATCAAATCAAGCCTCTTTTGCTAAATTTAGCTCCCCTTTTGTTTTTTATTCTTTAACAATTTTCTATCTTCCTTTTTTGCTAGGTGTCCCTTTAATTTACTTTAATTTGAGTTTTGAACATAGATTAAATGAAACCTACAAATATATTTTCAAATAAGGAATATAGTAATGAAAAGTTAAAGAAGAAAAGAAAAGTGGGTCCCTTCCAAGTTTCAAAAAACCCAAATCCTCTCTAACATTTCCCTAGTTGTTTGTGCCACTCAAGATTTTTAAGTCATGAGATAGATAAATATATAAAAAGAAGATTGATAAGTGATTTCACTAAAAGACACCCCACCATAGGTCAAACGCAACCTTTTAGCGCCCACAAGGTTTTTTTTCTTCTCTTATTCAACATCAAAACGACATCGTAAAAGCCATCATAACCATTGGGCTTTCACTACGTAAAAAGGCTGTAATACCAGGGGTATTTTCGTACATTCAGCTCTCTCGACGGCGATCGCTGCCAAAATCTCTGATTGACACACTGAAATATTTCACTGTATTATTTCTATAACAGTACTCGGTATTAAAAATAATTTCTTTTTGGGCTTTTTATATTTAATTTTCAGAGAGAGAGAGAGAGAAAGAAAAAATAGATAACAGAGGATTTCGTACTATTTCTCTTTGAATTTTTGTGGGTGTGGAGATTGTTGAGAGTTAAAAACCCTAAGATTTGGTTTCACTGACTTGGCGGGTCTCACTCACTTTCAGTCTTATCTTTTGTATCTGTCAATTTTTTTGGGTACTCGTTTGGCGTGTTCGTGTTATTGTGGTTGTTTACTCTTTGATGTGAAAGAAGAAAGAAGACTTAAACAAAGGGTTTTATTAGTTAATGCTATTGGTAAGGATTTTTGGTTCTGGGTTTTTATTTCAAGGATAAAGTGATTTAATGACTCTTTGATATTTGATGATATACCCCATGTCCCGTATGTATGTACATTTTGGTTTTTTTTATTGACCACTGCTTGAGAAGATTTGTGGGTTTTAATGATTTTCACGTGGTGGGTCATGGTGTAGTAGCTGTGAAATGCTATTTCTGAGTCCAGCTTTGTACGGGGTGTTCCTGGGTTTCTGATTTCTGTTTCTCTTTTTGTTTTCTCTTTATTTTTTGGGTGTGGTTGTTGGTATAAAGATTCTTTGTGTTTTGAGGAATTTGGTTGAAGATGCCATTGGTTTTGGCTGTTGATGATAAATGTAATATTTTATTTAATATATCCTTTTGTTTTTGTTTTGTTTGGTTGCTGAGAAAAAATAAATGAAAATCCAGAAAATTATGGAAACAAATATGTTTATATTGTATGATATCTGTAATCCTTCTTTTCTATTTTATGTTGGGCACATGGGATTATTTATTTTTAATTTATTTTTTCTTCTGTTTTGACCTCTTGTGCTTATCAAATCTTTTCTCCAAAATTTTACAGGTTAAATCTCTATAACTGTTTGGGGTTTGAGCTGAGCCTGGTTCGATTTTCCTTCATTGTATGCACTATAAAAAGCAAAATACTCAACCTTGATGATTTGATAGTTTCTGAAAGAGATCTTGTCAAGGAATCTGTTGTCTGAGCGAAATTATATGTGGATGAAACCTATCTAGTTGGAATCGAATTTTGATAATTTACCTTCTGAACTATTTGTTTCACCATTTTGACTCAGTGATTTTAAAGACTTGGAAGGTAATCCATCGTTGTACGAAGAATCTGGGTTCTATTTAACTTGTGTCGTTTAGTGTTCTACATTTTCTTTCATTTTCAACAGTGGTCAATCTGTTTCTGTTTACTTCACGAGGGTCTGAATCTGTAACGTCATCTACACATTCAGGCAGAGAATCAGTGGCTTGCTTTCCTGGCCTCAAGTATAAGAAGCAGCAAAGATCTCTAAGATCGGCGTTTTCTGGTTTCGCAATATTCATGAAATATTTCGCTTGGTAGATAGAGGACTAAACAGAGAAGTGAAAAAAAATAAAAGGATGGTTTTTACTGCTGAAGGAGGAAACCAAGGAACGTCTTGTCATTTGGGGCTCTAGTTGTCAGTGTCATCGAGTGTGTCTGTAATACTTGTCCGGGAATCAATGGTGAGGACAAGATCTTTGTTGGGTCATGCTCTGGTCAGGGTTTTGAAGAGATGAGCTTGAGAAAAATCTGTATATATTGTTGTTAGTAAGGAATTTGAGTGAAATTTTAGTGGGTGCTAATGAGTCGAGACCAGAGGCGCGGTAAGCAAGAGAAAGGGTCCGATGGGGCTGAGAAAGTTGTGGTGGCCGTCAAGGCATCCAAAGAAATTCCCAAGACTGCTCTTGTATGGGCTTTGACGCATGTTGTTCAACCTGGGGATTGTATTACTTTGCTTGTGGTTGTTCCTTCACAAAATTCTGGTAATTTTTCTCTTCAAGCCCATTGTCTACAAATGATTCGGTTTGCTTCATTAAAATATATCAATGTGAAAAATTCAATTCAACGGCTGACTTTGTCCTTCACCTTGCCAATCAGCTTTTAAAGTGGTTCATCTGTTTATTTATTGCTGTACTCAACGGTTGATTTAATTCTATCACAGCTAGTCTATCTTTCATCTTCACTAAGAAGTGACTTAGTTTTTACTTGTTTATTTTCTGCTGTTTTGTCATTACTATTGTTAATGTTGTCCAAGAGGGTAGCTCAAACAGTCAGGCTTGTGGTTTCTTTCCACATGGTCTGATGGAGTCCCTCTTGGATATACTACTGTATATATTGGAAGTGAGCTAATTTTCTCAATGCTTCAGGTAAAAAATGGGGCTTCCCAAGATTTGCAGGGGACTGTGCTAATGGTAATCGGAAGTCTCTTCTGGGAACAATCTCTGAGCAAAAGAATGACATTAGAGATTCGTGCTCTCAGATGATTCTCCAGCTTCACGATGTTTATGATCCAAATAAAGTAAGCCTCTCTTGTATTTTCTCATGGAATATGATTTTTGGGTTTGGATAATGTTTTGACTTGATATATGTTACTTTTACAGGTAAATGTCAAAATAAAGATTGTATATGGATCACCTTGTGGATCGGTTGCAGTTGAAGCCAAGAACGCTCAAGCTAGTTGGGTTGTTTTGGACAAGTAATGTTCTGTCTTTTTTGTCACTCTCAAGAATCAAGCTTGGGATTAAGTCTACTTTTTGCTCTTTTCTTGGTGTCTGAATTTTAATTTATGTTCTGGATGTAGAATCATGGTTTCATTATCTCCTCTTACCAGTTTAATTTTTATAGACATCTTAAACAAGAGGAAAAACGCTGCATGGATGAGCTGCAGTGCAACATTGTCGTTATGAAGCGTGCACAACCAAAAGTTCTTCGCTTGAATTTAAATGGGTTACCAAAGGAACCTGAACCCGCCTGCCAGTTACCTTCTGAGCTTGATGAAGTGCCTGAAAAGCATCCCCGAAAGAAGGATGCTTGTTTAAACCCTGTCCGAGTGCCTGTTGGGACTCCAACCAGTAGTCCAGAGCTAGGTACTCCATTTACAGCAACTGAAGCTGGAACTTCGTCAGTGTCAAATTCAGATCCAGGAACTTCACCACTTTTCATTTCAGAAATAAATGGGGTTCTGAAGAAGGAGGAATCATTTAGAGCCAAGGGAAATCAAGATATAGATGATGCTTCAGATTCTGACAGTGAAAGTTTATCAACGTCTTCAACTAGTTTGAGGTTCCAACCGTGGATATCAGATTTTCTAATATCACATAGCCAATCCTCACATCACGTGGAAGAAAGTTCTCACAAATCAAGCGATAGGCCTCAAGCATCATCAACCAAAGCTTTGCTAGGCAAGTTCAAGAAACCTGATAGAGACGCTGGAGTTGGAATGCCAAGCTACAGAGGAAGTGGAGACTTCAGTGGAAATGTAAGAGAAGCAGTTTCACTTTCCAGAAATGCACCACCTGGTCCTCCCCCCTTATGTTCCATATGTCAACATAAGGCACCTGTGTTTGGAAAACCACCAAGATTCTTTAGCTATGCTGAGCTGGAGCTTGCTACTGGTGGGTTTTCACAAGCCAATTTCTTGGCAGAAGGAGGTTATGGCTCTGTTCACCGAGGGGTGCTTCCTGATGGCCAGGCTGTTGCTGTCAAGCAGCACAAGTTAGCTAGTTCTCAGGGTGATCATGAATTTTGCTCAGAAGTCGAAGTCCTCAGTTGTGCCCAGCATCGCAATGTTGTCATGCTGATTGGCTTCTGTATCGAGGACAAAAGAAGATTGTTGGTTTATGAATATATATGCAACGGATCATTGGACTCCCATCTATACGGTAATGTTATTTCCTATGACAATAGAAGAGTTGGATTTTGTTCTTTCCTATCACTATTACTGTTTCAAAGATCATGTATTTGCTTGTATTTTTGTAGTGATCAACACATGAATTGTATGCTAAAATCTTTCTTGGATTCACAAATAACTTTGTGTTTCAGGACAACATCGGCAGCCATTACAATGGTCTGCGCGACAGAAAGTTGCTGTAGGAGCTGCTCGAGGGCTGCGATATCTCCATGAAGAATGCAGAGTAGGTTGCATTGTCCACCGCGACATGAGACCAAACAACATCCTGATCACCCATGATTTTGAACCACTGGTATACTGATGTCTTCGCCTTCTTTATATAATTGGAATCAGAAGTGTTGCACTCTTCAATTTATTTCCTCTTATAGATTGTGCGACGTGTTTTGAGTTTCACGATAAATGTTAGTTTGTTACCCACCCTACTCTCAGCATGTTTGTTTTGCTTCTCTTGTAAGGTTGGGGATTTTGGCCTGGCAAGGTGGCAGCCTGATGGAGATACTGGTGTGGAAACTAGAGTAATTGGGACATTTGGGTAATTTTCTTGAATAAGGCTTTACAGCTAAGTTTCTTAACCTTTGCAATTATTTTTAACATCTGTTCCTGTGATGTAGATATTTGGCTCCAGAATATGCTCAAAGTGGTCAAATCACAGAAAAAGCTGATGTTTATTCTTTTGGGGTGGTATTGGTGGAGCTTGTTACAGGCCGGAAAGCTGTGGACCTCAATCGACCCAAGGGTCAGCAATGTCTCACTGAATGGGTAAAGTGATGGAGGGAAATTTATTGATATCCTTCTCTCTATTATTCTTTGCATTCAAATTATGTGGATTGACATAATAACTGGCATGCCACTGTAAACAATAAATTTATAACAAGTACACAATAAATTTATAACAAGTACAATTTCTGTAACAGGCACGGCCATTATTAGAGGACTATGCCATTGATGAACTGATTGATCCAAGGCTTGGAAATCAGTTTTCTGAACAGGAAGTTTATTGCATGTTGCATGCTGCTTCTTTATGCATACGCCGGGATCCTCAATCAAGGCCTCGCATGTCACAGGTGAAAAGAACCTCTATACTTCGTTCATCAGGGCATTTAACATCATTTTACCTTTCAAATTTCTGAGTCTAAATTGGTTTGGAACTTTGTATATTTTTGTTTGAACTGTTTCTTGTAGGTATTACGTGTACTTGAGGGTGACATGGTCATGGATTCAAGCTCAAATTTAATATCAACTCAAGGGTACGACGTTGGAAACCAGAGTGGTCGCATGTGTTGGTCAGATCAGCAGCACCAACAATATAGCGGCCCCCTAGCAGCCGA
Organism: Cannabis sativa; assembly: GCF_029168945.1. Classification (NCBI taxonomy): domain Eukaryota; kingdom Viridiplantae; phylum Streptophyta; class Magnoliopsida; order Rosales; family Cannabaceae; genus Cannabis; species Cannabis sativa. Next base: position 41,400,412 of record NC_083601.1, read on the forward strand.
GCCATTGGAAGAGTTTAGTGGGAAGCTATCTCTCGAGAATTTAAGGCCAGCGTTTTGGGAGAGGGTCAAGGCAAGGGCTTCCTGTGAAGATTTGTAAAGTTCCATCCTATTCATGATTCTCTGCTTAAATATGTATTTACCACATGTAGTTTTTCTTTTTCTCCCTTTTCATATTTTTGTCAACTGCTTGCTATCTAGATTTTTGCTTCTGTATAGTAGAAGTAGAAAATGTGAAGTTTTTGTAATTCTTTGAAAAATGAAGGAAAATTTACTTTTTTACAGTGGACATCTTGAATATATCTCGCTAAGAGAAGTGTTTTCCTGTGTATTGTGTAATGCAATGTCGTTTGAACTTGTTTCAATTAATCTTTACAATTACAGTAATCCAAAATGATCTGATCCTTTATAACCGAATAAACTCCAGTAATTTTTTACTTGCAGAAAGGCATTCTTCTCTTTTAATTCCCCGAACAGAAAAAGGAAAAAGAAATAAAAATATTTATGTGCATAAATAAATCTGAATGACCATTGTTAACTTAAGAGAGAGCTTTCCAGATAAACAAGTGTCTTTAGCAATTCGGCTCTAATTATAAGTAGATTTACAGAACAGGTTAATCAGTCGGCTTTCTTCTACTTCTTTCTCATTTTAGACCTTGCATATCTGGACAGCCAACGAGAAAAGGTGAATAGATAATTATTAAAATGACGGCCATTTCAAATAGACAAAACAAATAAAAATAAACAGCAGATGTGAGAAGAGGAAGTTTACTCTATGTGCATGCCGCCACGGTCTGATGACGGTAATGAGCTGCCATGAAGTTCCTCCATAGCCTTGTTAGCTTGTTCAATTCCCTGCCAGAAAAAGAGGTTAAAAATTGCATATAACAATATAGAAAACTACGATTCCCCTCTTTCTACAGTGTCGATCATCAAGTACCCCAAAATCAGCAAATGCTACTGGCATTCCACCTCTGGCACGCAATTTGAGCATATTGAACCCAGGATACCTGCGCAACAAGTAGAGCAAAAAAAAAAGTGAAAAAAAAAGACTTCCAATTAAAATATTCACAAGTGACAAAGACTAAGGAGAAGAAATTGTGGAAATAAGCTGTAGCATCAAGCCAGCCTTGAGAAAATAACAGAAGAAAAAAAGATATGAGAACCCACTTAGACAAAACACTCTTCAGTTCATCTTCAGTACAATTTGGACCAAGATTTGCAATGAACAGAGTGGAACATTGACCCCCTTCAACAGTATTTTCTGATTGCTGCTTTACAATCGATGTGGAACATAATCAGAATCATAATATAAGTCTCATGGAGATACCAAATATGAGAAGGAAAACTGGCAAGAGATCACAAGTTCAAGGAGTATGTAGCTTACATTTGAAGCAGCTACTGCATTATCAGAAGCATTTACTGTCTCACCACTGCACATATGATTAATATAAGACACGGCAACATATTTAGTGAACCACAAGATTTACTTACGGAATGTCCTATGTTCCTTTTTCTTTCTTTGAAATATTAGGAAGTCTAGTGAGTATTGGATATTTCAATATGATTTCTCAACCTTTTTGAGGTCACTGAATCACCCTTATTGCCTGAATCTTGATTTTCAGCATCAGATGGTTCCTCAGAATCACTGCCTCCTGAATGCAAAAACAAGGTTCCATTATGTAAAGTGAGTAGCACAGGTAAAAGTGGGCATGCTTCCCAAGTAGAGAACCATTTTAAAGAAAGCAAAACGTTTATGGAAGAAGAGAACAAATAACAAAGGAAATTAAAAGGCTTTTTACTGAAGGTAGAAGATTACATCCTTAGAATTTGCTAAGTTGGGAAAATGAAAAAGAAACAAAGCAGAATTGAGAAATTAGTCAATTTTTCATTGAAATATGACATAAGCAGCACATTACCATCATTACTAGATGTTTCTCTTTCTCGGTTATTATCTCCCTTTTTACTTCTATTGTCTATGACAACATACACTCCGCTACCTGTCCAAAATATCAAAACCACCTTTGATTTAGCATCCAGATTTGAATTTAGAAATAAATTTTTTTGTTACAATGTCAGACATTTACCACTGGCCACAGTCTATACCTGGTTTGCGTTTCCTCCTTGAGTTTGTTTTAGCCAATTCAATATGCAGAATATACCCAGTTTGAGGATCAAATTTGACACCCTGATTTCACATTAGAAGACAAGCCACAATACACATTTTATAACAAATACATACCCTGGTAAAACAGCTACACTGGATGAGTTTCTTAGAGTTCAAGTAATCAATTTCCTAACACCGAATCAAAACCTAAATTTTTGTCATCTTAACTATAAATTGTTTTTGCTCAAATTTCTGACCAACACCAACAGATGACACCTAAACATGAGTAATGTTACAATGTTGAACACAAATTATTAGGAAAACAAATAAGGTCATTTCCAAAGATGAAGGGATTTTTTCATTCAAAAAGATACAGACTTATATAAGCAAATAAAGCTTGTGTTCTCACATTCAACGAAATAAGTGCTTCCATTGCTGATTGATGATTGACAAAGGTAGCAAACGCGACGACCTGCCACAATATAAAACGTGAGTTATCATACTTTCTTCCTTTCTCACCTATCAAAAGGAGCACTTTCTTTTCCAGGAAACCAATAAGTAAAATCCCTTGAAAAGAAAAAAAAAAAACAATAAAAAGAAAAAAGGGGAGGACCTGGTTGCCTCTGCCGGTGTACTTGAGTTGGCAAGATTCGAAACCAGGTCTTCTACGGAAAAGATTGTGAATCTCGCGGGCCTTGACATCGTCGGGGAGGCCAGAAACGAAGAGCGTTTTGATGCCGCTGTTATCGTGTAGTTGTGGCTGTGGTGGTTGGTAGTGGATGTAATAGGGGTCGTACGGCGGATGAGCCATGAATTAGGGTTTAACTACACCGGCGGTGGATCTTTTTACTTTGACTGAGAGATTTGCCGGAGGGGTTTCTCAGTTTAGCGTCGGAAGAGACGGCAGCCTAATGGAGCATTTAACAACCCGTCCCAAAGCCAAAAGGTTATCGACAAAACGACAATAGTTTCATGTCGTTATAGATTAAAACGACATTTTAAAGCTCACATGTTTTTTTTTGATAGTATTTTTAAAAGTAAGAATAGAAAACGGTTTTTTGTCATTTTAAAAATTTAATAGTGTTAGACACAAATTTTTTAAAACTATTTTTAAATTTTTTCTTTCTAAAAAAAAAAATTAATATTTTACACCATACCATGACATGAACCCATCCTACCCTAGATCTAACTCGAACTTGGACCTCGACCCGAACCCAAAGTTGGCCCTAGACTCGGACCCAAATCTGGACCACAAACCCGAACTCAGACTCGGACTCCAAACACCGACTCGAACCCGGATCCCAAACCGGGGGCTAGGTCTAAGGTCCTTGGCTGGGTCAGGGTTCGGGGTCCGCGTCTGGGGTCCGGTTCCGGGGTCCAGGTCTAGGTAGGGTTTAGGTCTGCGGTCCGGGTCTGGGGTACGGGTTCGGTGTTCGGGTCTGGTGTCCGGGTCAGGGTCCGAGTCTGAGCCCTGTCTGGTTCGGGGTCCAAGAACTGGGTCCAAGTTCGGGGGTCGAGGTCAAGGTTTTTTACACTGTAAAACAATTTTTACGGAATTCTACATAGAAACTTCTATTGCAACTAACAAAGCAACCTAAATCGCAATCAAAATCCAATTAAAAACCCACATAGAAACTACCAGAGAAACCACCTTAGAAACTTAAATCGTAAATTTTAAAAAAAAAATAGTATATAGGATAATTTTTTATTTTTAAAACAACATAAGTATGATATTCACACTCACCTTTCCCATACGCCTATAGACAAGTAATTAGGCTATTCTTCTTTTATGTTACACTTAATTAGGGAAGGGTTTAGACTAAATTGTTTGTAATTTCTCCATTTTTTATGGCTGCTTATAAATAAGACCATACACTACTGTAATAAAAGAATATGATTTTATGCTTTTAAGCAGCAACATCGCAAAATTTCGAAAAATATCCAATTCTCCGTTATTTGGTCACTAACTTTCTTGATCTTCAAGCACTCACGGCCAAGCCTCAGCCCCTATACATGGTCTTTTAATTTTGCAGAGACTTGTAATTTTAGTAAGCAGTTAGTCGGGCTTAGTCACTAAGACCTGTTTGCAAATGAGGCACCCCTTTTTTCGAAGATACGAGACTATTTTGCCAAATTATTTTATTATATTGACGAGTTACCTAAAATTGTGTGTGTGTGTTTTTCTTTATTAAAAAAAGGTGTTACATTCTTTATTTCCTTCAATCTGTTTCATTTTTTTTTTGAGAGAATCTCTTTCGTTTTTTTTTAATATACTTGATTGACGAAAATCTTTATAGCCTCCTTATAAATAATTTATTTATTTATGTATTTATATATGGAAGAGGTTTCAATGGTTACATTTTTATTGTAACCATCATGGTTACATTTTTTTAAGTTACTATTAAATGGTTGTGATTAATTTGGAAATTAAATAAAAATAAATAATAAATAACTTGTAACCTGAAAGTAACCTAATCATTTATTTCCTTATAAAACTTTAATTAAGATTAATTATATTTTAAAATTAAATTAATTATAATTATTAATTAATTTTTTACAATTTATTACTATATAAGGATCTTTTAGCAATTTATTTTTTTAATACTTAAATTATTTAAAATTTTATAGCAAAACTTTTTATAATTTAAAATTATACACATATAATTTCATAATTTAAATTTTATTATACTTGTAATCTTAATTTTAAATTATTACACTTAATTATTTAATTTTTTATTTAAATATTTAAAAAGTAAAAAATGAAATAAGTTGAAGGATTTTTTAGAAAAATAATCGCTGCACTTGTTATCGATTGATTAGCTTGAGGCCTCATACTTAGTTCATATAATTGTAACAAAATAATTAAATATCATTTAAAAATAATTAATTATTTGAAAATTTATTATAAGAAGAGAATTTTAATTTGTGTCAAAAGAAGTTTAATTTTTTGTAAAAAAAATAAATTTTATTGTAAATATTATAATTAAATGGCTTAATTATTATAATTCAAGTAAGGATTTAAATATAAATATTAATTGCTAAAAGAGGTCTTGTTAAATATTTAATTAACTATTTTAAAAAAAATAATTAATTATAATTAAATAATTCTAAAAAAAGAATGTCTATTTAATTAATTATTTTAAGAAAATAGTTAATTATAATTAATTAAATCTAAAAAAGAAAAGTTTACCAGTTAGTAACCTGCTATTACAGTTTAAAAAAAAATGTAATTATGATTACAATAAAAATATAACTATTAAATAATCACCTTTTTATATATATATATATATTTGGGTATGCTCTTAATGGGTATTACCCATGTATGGGTATTTTATTCTTGACCATTGGATCAAATATCTAATGGTTGATATTTATAATCATTAATTAAATATTAAAAAATTAATATTTCCTATTTTGTTATTCTCAATATTCCTAAAATAGATAAAACTATTAATAGAAATAAAAAATTTATAAATAGAATTGTTATTTAAAAAATAAAACACAACTAAAAAAATTAACAAACTATTTTTTTAATAAAAATCATTTTAAAGATTAAAAAGAAAAAAAAGTGTATATTTATCTTTTTATAAAATTTCTTCATACTAGAATTCTAAATTGCATTACTAAAAATAAAAAAATAATAATTTTAAGCTTAAACTGTAATACTCATAAAATGTATAAGATTTTTTTTTAAACCTATTATATTTTTTATTTTATAATAATTAACAATTATTTATATATTTTTATTTTTTAAAAAAAATACTTGAGCTTACCAAATCTATAAGAACAAAACCAATGAAGAAAATTTTAACAAAAAAAAAATGAAGGAAGAAAAAAGTATCATAAACATTATTGAATAATGACAATTGCCAACACAAGAATTTCAGCACAAAAAATTATATTTGACTCCTAGACAAGATTATCATCTTCCAATCCTAAAAATATAAATAATAAACAACACCTCATTAGTTATTCTAGGAGAATGATTCAGGGTAATATCAAAAAAAAAAAAAAATCATTGGATGGTAATAATATTTTTCTAACAATGATAGCCTAAGTAAGAACTAAGAAGTATTGTAGCGTTTTATTTTTAAGAATATGAATAATATTAAGACAATTGGATTCCACAATCAAGCTCATATTCTTCTAATAAAAAAACACATTAATATACATGTAAATGATTTTTAGTTTTACAATAATAAATTATTAATAAACTCATAATTTCATAAAATAATAAAGTAGTAATTTTAATTAATTTTTAAAAATAATTTATAATTTTTTTTCAAATTATTAGTTGTAATTATTATTTCTAATTTTATAAAAAATAAATATAATTTTTTTTTTAAACAAAAATAATTTTTAGAAACTTTCCATAAAAAGGTTATTGAATTATTACCTTATTAGTTTTTTTTAGTTCCCATCAATGGGTATTACCCATTAAGAAGTGTTCCATATATATTTATATGATATATAATAATTATCAGATTTTGTTGTGATTTGTGAAGGTGTGCAAACAACTACCATCTTCTTACATATAATATAATGCATAAAAATGGTACATTAATTTACACTTTCTATATTATTTTTTGAAAATATATTATTTTTCTCTTTATATTATATCCTTATCTATAGTTTTTTTTTCTGAGAGAATATCCTTATCTAAGTTGAAAATGCCAAACTTAAACCAACTTTCAACTGACGTTACCCACAAGAGATTGAAGAAAGGGTTAAGTAGAGTCTAGAGACCTCAATCTTTTAAAAATTATTATTTAAAAAAAATAGAGAAGAAAACGGTAAAACATAATAACAGCCAATCAAATTCCTGGAAATCGTACGTAATTAAAGGTAAAAAAAAAAGAAAAGAAAGAAAGAAAAATCAATAATACATAATAATAATTACTAGGATAAAAATTACAGATTAAGAAAATAAGAAAAAAGAGAATGAATTAAGAGGAAGAAGATCCAGCACCCACACCAGTAGTAGTCATCAATCCAGTGTTTTCCTCATCCAAGAACAAGTCATCTGTCTTCCTAAACGCCGCGTGGACCACAACCACGGCGGCGCCGACGAGGACCGAAACCAGGATGTTCGTCGTGGCGTTGGTAAATAGCAAGCTTCCGATCGTCAGCACGGCGAGCACAACCAGCACGATGCGGTCGTCGATGGTGTGTCCCAAGACCACCAACGGCTCGTCGCGGAGAAAGTAGAAGAAGAGCCAGACGACGGCCATGACGATGTAAACGATGAGCGAGATCGGGTGCCAGAGAAGGCTGAGGAACAGAATTACCAGGATCACAATCGCGTAGTTCATCCGGAAATAAGCGGCGTTGGTTCGGACTCGGCCGATCGCATCCTTGAAGCTCGCGGGGAGTCCGAACGACCGGAAGTTGTACAACATTTTCCATGGGCGGCGCGTGCTGAGTCCGGCTTTGATTCGGTCCTTGGCGCGTGAAATGTACTCGAGGTTTGCCGACGGCGACGATGAGGTCGGAATCGTGCCGTAGTTGGTCATGGTGTTGTGTTATGAGTTTTGGGTTTGGGGGTTTGACCCTTTTGTGAGGGAATAGAATAAAAGTGGGATCGATGAATCAATTTCTTTTTTTTGTGACAATCAATGCGGGGTTTATTTATAATAGATTGTTTTTATCAATGTATTGATTACTTTGGTTTGCAAATTAAAGTAATATTTAATAATTATTGGGTCAATTTAGTTTTGGAATTTCTTTTGGAAAAAGAAGGCAAAAATGTTAAAATGGTATATAATTATTTTAGACTCGTGAGTATAAATTGGTTGTGTATACTTGTCTTCTTTTCATTGTTTATGTTTAGTGAAAGTGAGTAACTTCTAACATGTTAGTAGTGATGATTTGAAACAAAGTGAGAGCTTTTGTTTGGTGATTTGTTATTGGGAGTATTTGATCTAATCAATCATAACATTTGAACACCCATACTATGTCCCTTTTGTCATGTTTTCTCTCTATCTTTATTCTCTTTATCCTAATAAAATCAATACATATTATACATTCTGGAAAAGTCTTCTTTCTTTCTCTATTTATGTAATGACTATTTACATATCCTAAAATCTATTTTAATGAGCAGAAATGTGCTATAATTACAATTTGCAACTTTTCTTGCTCCAAAACTATGGGTTAGCTAGGTTCGTATAAGAGAAAATAATCAAAAATAAAAGGTCGTTGCTAACTGTTTAAGACCTGGACAAATACAAGTACCCTCAAACAAAAGGATAAGGTAGATTCGTGTGTGGATTAGACCACACTAAGAATTGTGGGGAGGCTTTGATAAAGCGACGGCAGGAAACCAACGCGTCTGGCCAGCTTGGCACGTGTAATGCCGGTAGATACTAGAAAAAAGTTGTCATTCCCTTTTTAACCATTATTCTTCTATTATTTCACGCATAAACTTTAAAAATGGCTCTATGGCTCTACGTTGACACTTCACACGTGAGAGGTATTATATAAGGAGAGTATTTGAAAACGTGTAAGTTACATCCAAGCCACTGGATGGATGCCACGTAAGGATAAGACATTCTTTATGGTGGAGTAGCGCACTTAATTAAATTGCTCCAATAGAGAGCTCCAAGCATATGAAGTTCCATTGCATGTGGATATGATATATTCATAATGCAATGCAATTAGCTTAAAGCAAATAATGGAGCCCTCTCCAAAATTTGAAAAATGAAAATGAAACGATCTTTTTCTTTTTTCCCCTTTCCCCACATTTTCTTTTTCCTTTTTACAAAAGGGTAGCCTTTTCAAAAATAAATAAAGATAAAAAAAAATAAAGATGAATAATTAACTCGTAAAAGATTATGGACAAGTCTACAATACAAATCTTTAAAGAGGTGTTTTGGTAGACTTTTTATTTATTTCAACATACAAAAGAATTTTTTAGTTTATTTAATTTTCATAATTATATATGTTATAATTATTTAAGATCACTTGCAACTTATTAAAAAATTCAGCGTAGTTTATAATGGTAAAAGTAAAATTTATATATATTGTTGTATGCACAACTTTTTTATATTTGTGGTAAGTAATTATTTCAACTTTATTTTCGGTACTATAAACTATACAAAACTTTTTAAAAATTTACAAATTATCTCAAATAAATAAAAATTCTCTGAAATGCCAAAATAATCTATCAAAACAGTCTACTACAAAAATTTCCAAAGATTATTATGTGTCACTTAAAATGTAAAATTAGAACCACTACCCTCAAGAAGCCAAAGTAGCTAGTTATCAAAAAAAAAAACAGCCAATGTAGCTTAGGTGAGAAATTAATGGTGATGGTTTTAAAACCCAATAAATGTAATTAAAAAAAGAAAAGGGTAAAATTGGTCTTCCAACATTTTATGTTGTTTCGTTCTAATTCTCCTTACATTTTTGTCTTTTTTTTTATTAAGAGTTAGTCTCACATTGCTAATGTGTGGAAATAAATTGTGATATATAAGATGAAAGGGCTACCCCTCCCATTGGCAATTGGTTTTGGGATGGAACCTCATTCATCTTATTCCTCAAATTCTAACATGGTATCAGAGCCACTTGTGATCCGTTGTGAGCCCAAATTGCCACCGGTCCAAAAAGCCGTTTGTGATCCGTTGTGAGCCAGTGCTGCCGCCGGTCCAAACAGATACTTCCGCTGTCTCCCCTTTAACCTCCATTTGGGACCTTTCGGCCAATGTGTGCCAATTTCCAGTGTTGGGATCTTTGACCTGTTTCAAAATCCACAAATTTCCCGACGTGTACACCCACAAATTTCCTGATATTTGGCCTTGTGGGATTCTTTCAAATGTCACGTTCGGTCCATTTCCTGATATTTGGCCTTGTGGGATTCTTTCAAATGTCACGTTCGGTCCTGTGGTCTCTTAAAGGTCGTTCGTTATACCCACACTTTCCAGGCCCAAACGTGAGGAGGGTGTATTAAGAGTTAGTCCCACATTGCTAATGTGTGGAAATAAATTGTGATATATAAGATGAAAGGGCTACCCCTCCCATTGCCAATTGGTTTTGGGATGGAACCTCATTCATCTTATTCCTCAAATTCTAACATTTTTCCTCCATTTATGCCTAAAATAATTGGTGGATATTATTTTTTTCTTGTCTTTCAAGTCTGACATCGAATTTTAAGGTGTCAAAAATTTTTGATAGCAAATTGAAGAGCTTTCTCCATAAGTTTAATTAATAAGCATATGTGATTGTAAAATAACACGATGTGAATATATAATCAGATAAATAAATGTTGTGAAAATTCAACACCCAAGTAAGATCAATATCAAAGAGATAATTTAGCTAAATACTAATTACTTGAATTCTTAGTTCTATTTGGTAAACGATAATACATTGGTACTTGTAATTAAATACTAAAACAAAAACAAATAAACACCAAGAGGAAATTGACTATGATTAGAAATTTAGGACATTTAACTTTCAATTGCATCCACTTCTGGCAAAATACAATTTGGTTTTCCGTAATTTATGTGATAGCGTATTAAATTAAATCAATTTATATTTTTATTAGGACATACAGAATCTAAATTATATAGAAAAATCTTATATATACTTATATAGTAAATCACACATATGATTCGCATTAAGCAAATAAATCTTATTAAAAGCTACACAAACTAAATATAAATATTTTCATGTAATATCAAAATCTATGCATGTCCATTTCAGAAATTGGGGGGAAAACTAAGATTGCATTAAAGCTTAGATAAGTATCAAACAATATCCATTAATATATAATATAATTTGTTCCATAAAAAAATAAAATAAAATAATGTAATACAAATTTAATTTTTTAGAGGTGGAGGACAATGGAATTGGGGCTTCCCTTACAAAATTATATATATATTTTAAAAAAATTATATACATTTATGGTTATATGATATGAAAATACTGTTATTTTTATTTCAACAGCAGGTACCTATTTCACAAAAATTATTATTATTATTGTTTAACAAACAATAATTTTTTTAATAACATTTATTTTATAATGTTAAAAAAAATAATAAATAACATGTATAATTAACCACTCACAGTAATAAATCACTTGATGAATATAAAAAATAATTAAAGAAATTCTTAGAGCTGTGATGCATGCTCTTTAATTACAATTTATATATATAATTGTGTATATTGTATTGTGTATATTGTATTAAAAAATTTAGTCATTTTCTTTTAAGGTTCTTTCATTTATATTTTAAAATGGTTTTTTTTTTTTTGTTGTGTTTTTACGGAATTCCAAAAATTCCTATTACAACTAATAGAATAACTTAAATCAAAATTAAAATCAGCAATCCACACATAGAAACACAAAAACTGTTTCAAAAATTAAAACAGTAAATTTTTTTTTTAAAAAAATATATGGAGTAACAAAAATTTGAACAAATTTAATATTTCGATGTTCAATTGTAGAATTAGAGAACGTAAAGTCTCGCATTTATTAGCAAAAATAAAAATAAAAAAGGATTGAAATAACTACAACTATATTAATTCATCAAAGAATTTTCGTCCATCTGATTTCAGAAATTTAAAAATGCTTGATATGTCATCAATAGTACTATACGTGGCGACGTGTCACATAATAAACGTATTTGCGGGAGAGACATATTTAATTGAAATAAATAGTATGTAAAGTAAAATCAGAATATTAGAATAATTAATAATATTTATACATCACTTTGAAGCATATATATATGCTACAAAATTTTAAGAGTTATTTACATCACAATACGTAATTTTTAAAATATTTATTTAAATGCCGTCCAATAATTAAATGTTGTCATTACCGAAACCATTTTAACAAAATTGGTACTGTGTGTGTACCTAAATAAAAAGTCAGCCTTTTTTTTTTTTTTTTTTACTGACGAGAGTCGAGTCTCTAGAGACTCTTTTTTTATTTTTTTATTATTTTATTTTTGAACTTTTTTCTTTCAAACATCAAACATATGACAACTTTATTTATTTTTTTTTTGAAGACATGACATTTAAATATCTCACTTATTTTATTTTATTTATATTTTTTAAAAACTTTATAAATAAATTTCTAACTTTATATACTCATTTCTCACTTTTTGTCTTTTATGTTTTAAAAAATTTATCCATCTCAAAAAAAAAAAAAAAAAAACAGTTTTAAAAAATTTATTTTTTCTTCACAAATAACTCTTTTGGTTTTTTTTAAGAGTTTTAAGAGTTATATTATTATAATTAATTTTTTAAGATGATCATTTTCAATATGTAGGAAGTATATATTTTTTGAACGTCACATAAAAAGATAACTGAAATCAAATTTAATATTTTTGTTTTTATTATATTTTGTTAAGTAATTAATCTTTTAACTTAAACAAAATTAATGTACCAAACAACTTGATAAGTTACTAAAAAGTATTTTTTTTTTATTTTATATTTAGATGTCACAAGATTTAATTATAAATAATTTTTTTTTTATAAAATTATTTTGATAGGCTTATAAAATAACTTATAAATAAACTAAATAATATCTTAAATATCATATGAGTTACAATTTTAAAAAAAGTCACACATTAAGTTTAAACAAAATTAAATGTACTTACTATTAACCAGTAAACTTTTCAGGTAATCACATGGACATCAATATTTTTATATTTAGACATTACAAGATTAAATAAAAATAAACTTATTTTTATAAAACTATTTTAATTGGTTTATAAAATAATTTGTAAATAAATTGAATAATATCTGAAACATCATATGAGTTACATTAAAAAAAAAAAGTAATCTCAAGATATCTTAAACAATAAAATAACATAATATAACTTAAAAATATAAAATGAAACAAAAAAGTTTCTTTTAATATTAGTCGTCTTTTTTTGAAGACAGAAAAATATATATTTCTTACATATTAAAATAGTTATTTTATTATTTATATATATATGTGTAAAATACTGAAATAATTTTTTTAATAGAAAAGTAACCAATTGATATCTTATTTACATTAAAAGCAACTAAATGGTTGCCTTTTTCAGCTCTCTTAAAAAGCGAAAATTTCTTGAAACGAGATTTTCTAGTTTTTTCTATTTTCGGTAATTATTTAAAATTTCGGTATGTATGCTGACGTGGCATAACGGTATTTGTGCCAATAATTTTCTTAAAGGTATTTTTATAAATAAAATCAATTTTAGGTATAATATTGAAAAAACCCCAAATTTTAATCATATGCACAAACACTTGCTTCTGTTAGACGAAACGATCGATGAAAGTGATATTTGAGTATATAGATATATATGATAATACATCATATATGACCTTTAGTCGGCCTAATTAACTTCAAAATATTGAATGGACAAAGCCAAAAACATGAACATGTTAATAACAACAACAACAACAAAACATGATGTTATTTAGCCAATTCAGAACTCCAAACGACCTACATGTTATTGTTAATTATGACCAAAAAAGTGAAACATGATCTCTTATTAATGAAATTTCTAAAATTATACATACTATGTTGTTTGAATGCGAAGTGATAATATTTAATTGTGGAACTAAATATAGGTGATCTAAGAACCTTAAAATAAATACGCATTTTTTTTCATTAAAAAGGGTTTTTCTTATATATAAATATATTAATAATTAATTCCGTGGCTATATTTATGTATGTATATCCATTCCTCTCTATATATTGTAAAGCCTTTGACGTTTCTTAAATATTTTGCTTATCAAACATGCCAAAGTCAGCTGCTAATAATGATGATCTGCCACGAACGAGTAAAAGGGTTGGCCTTGGCCATTACTTATTAGCAGATGACCTCTGTTTGTTATTAATTATTAATTTAGTTTTTTATTTCAACAATTTGATTGGTTATATGTTATATATTCTAGTAGAAATATCCACATTTATGGGGCAAGCTATAGAGAAGTTGTGATGATAATAATAACAATAAAGACACAAAAAAACTTCAAGTCTTCAACTTGACGTTTAATCTAACAAAATATTATTTGGATCACTAAGGTTGCCTTTAAGACTAGTTATACATACTCTCACAAGTTTTTCCTAACCGGCCAAACAACATTCATTCAATATTTGCGCTCCAAGTTTTTATGTTACTTCTTCAGTTGTATCATCAAAGTCAGCTCATTATATAATATATAATGTTGGACCACTTATTCCTCATAATCTCAAACGCATATACCAACCAAAACCAAAATACATTCTCTTTGAATCGAAAAAAAGTAAAACAAAAACAAAAAGTCTCTATTGATTAATTCTTCTATAGCTAGCAACCAATGGAAGGAAAACATAAGTTTTTTCATGGAACACTTGAAGCTACGATCTTTCATGCCACACCTTACACTCCAATTTTCCCCTTCAATGTAAGTATATTATATTATATTATAGTGTACAAATTTGATATGCATAGGGAAATAATTACAAAATTTTTAATCTGGGATTTTGTTCTTTAGTGTGTATTTACAAATGGAAAGCCTGCATATGTGACCATAAAGATAAACGACAAAATAGTAGCTAAAACGACATCAGAAAGCGAGCGCGTTTGGAACCAAAGCTTTCAAATCTTATGTGCCCATTCTTCCAGCTCAACTATTACCTTGATTTTGGAAACTTCATGCTCATTCTTGGGAAAGTTCCAAGTCCAAGCTCATCAAATATTAGAGGAATCTAGTTTGATTAATGGGTTCTTCCCTCTTTCATTGGAGAATGGGAAGCAGCCTAAGGATCAAGAACTCAAGCTCAGGTTCTTGTTGTGGTTCAAACCAGCAGAAAACGAACCAACATGGGAAAGAACAATACATAGTAATGATGAATTTCAAGGGCTAAAGAATGCTTCTTTTCCACAACGGTCAAATACCCATGTCACACTTTACCAAGATGCTCACCATTGCTCAACTTTTCAGCCTCCACTTGATATTTGTGGGACTACGCATAGAAAGCTATGGGAAGATGTGTACAAAGCCATTGAGGGAGCTAAGTACTTGGTTTACATTGCAGGCTGGTCTTTCAATCCTAAAATGGTTCTGGTAATTCAACTAACTTAAGACAATTAATCTTACATTTGAGCATGTTCTATAAAAAATTATATGTATTTGTTGTCGTGTGCCTATATTATTGAATATTGCTAACTATACTAGTCTGCCAATATGCCAACATTACATGACATGTTACGATGAAATTTAATATTAGTTAGTGGGTTTGATGTATTTTAATTTAAAATGTATGAAACTCAATATTATGGTGTTGTGGATGCATTACATAGCAATATATCGATGAAATTTCTTTAAAACAAAAATTCTATAAAATAATTTATTTAATTTTTTTTTTTTTGAAAAAGAGCTATATTTTTTTTTTATAAATTTGTACTTTAAAACCACAAGAAATGAAAATATCCTTATATTATTTGATGTGTTTTATGTCAATATCATATCTAAAGTTGACATAATATAATAATGAGCAGGTTAGAGATTATCAAGTTGATATTCCACACGCGAAAGGGGTACAACTAGGAGATTTACTAAAGAGAAAAGCAGAAGAAGGCGTAGCAGTAAGAGTAATGCTTTGGGACGATGAAACCTCCTTACCACTAATCAAGAACAAAGGGGTAATGAGAACACACGACGAAGATGCATTGGCTTACTTCAGAAACTCCAAAGTTGTATGCAGATTATGTCCAAGACTACACAACAAGTTCCCCACATTCTTTTCCCACCACCAAAAAACCATCACAGTAGACAACAGGTCCAATTCCACAAGTACAGATAGAGAAATTATGAGCTTCATAGGCGGATTAGACCTCTGCGACGGCCGCTATGACACCGAGCAACACTCACTGTTTCGCACACTCAATTCCGAGTCACATTGCTTTGATTTCTACCAAACAAACATTGCTGGTGCCAACCTTCACAAAGGTGGCCCAAGAGAGCCTTGGCATGACTCTCACGCTTGCCTAACAGGGGAAGCCGCTTGGGATATCTTAACCAATTTTGAGCAAAGATGGACAAAACAGTTGGACCCTTCACTATTGGTCCCTACAAGTACATTATCTAAGCTCATTAACAATACTTATGATAACAACCACAATAATTATATCTCATCGCCAAATAGTACTAGTACTACCCCAGATCATGATCATATTCATCGACCTAGGAACTGGAAAGTTCAAGTGTTTCGATCAATTGACCACGTGTCAGCAACCCAATTGTTCAAAAAGTTGACCGTTGAGCAAAGCATTCACGAGGCTTACGTGGAAGCTATTAGGAGAGCTGACAAGTTTATATACATTGAGAATCAATATTTCATTGGAGGGTGTCATTTGTGGGAGAAAAACAGAGACAGTGGATGTACTAATCTAATTCCAGTTGAGATTGCGCTTAAAGTGGTGAATAAGATTAGAGCAAAGGAGAGATTTGCGGTTTATATTTTGATTCCTATGTGGCCAGAAGGAGTGCCGGAGAGTGAGTCTGTTCAGGATATTTTGTATTGGACTAGAGAAACTATGACTATGATGTATAAACTGATTGGAGAAGCTATTGAAGAAAGTGGTTGTTCGAGTCACCCTAGAGATTACTTGAATTTCTTTTGCCTTGCTAATCGGGAATCCAAAATAGCTGGAGAATATGTTCCACCCTATTCTCCTCACCGAGGCTCTCATTATTGGAATGCCCAGAACCATAGGAGGTTCATGGTGTATGTTCACTCCAAGCTCATGATAGGTATATATAAATACATTAACTTGTATATCTTGTTATCATATTACATAAATGTCTAATGATTAAAATTATGTGAATACACATTTTTGCACATTTTCATTTTTCTGATTTTTTTTTTTGGCAAAGTTTACAGAAATATATGGCTTGTTTTTAAAAAATATTTTATGAAAAAATTTCTTTAAAAGTTTTAAATGTTGGAAAAGAGTTTAGGGTTACTAGTTACTCCTACCTTTATTGTAACCAAAGTTAGTAACCAGTTAATTACTTTATACTGTTTTTCCTCTATTTTTTTTTTCATTTTTTTGAAATCAGATTTTCCTAAAAGTATTACACATTGTACCAAAGATAAATGCTTGCAAATAACAGTGTTAAATAAATATTAGCCACAGATATTGAAAATAATTTAATTTAATTAAATTATTAATTTTAGCTATCATATGATACCTTATATTAATTAATTAATGTTCAATTAAAAGCATTCTGAATAGGTGTGTACAAAATTTGCACATATCCTATGTACAAGTTTAGAATTGAAGTGAAAAGAACTTATTATTTAATTCAATAAACTCTGTTTTGATTTTCAGTGGATGACGAGTACATCCTCATAGGCTCTGCAAACATAAACCAGCGATCGATGGATGGGGAAAGAGACACGGAAATCGCCATAGGTTGCTACCAACAAGAGCCTCGATCGACAGACATTCGTGCCTTCCGTGCATCGTTATGGTACGAGCACGTGGGCTCGGGGCGCTCAAACGAAGACATCCTTAAATTAGAGCCGCACAGCTTGGAATGCGTTTTGAAAATGCGTAGGATTGGGGAGGAAATGTGGAACATTTACAGTGGCGATGAAGTAGTGGACATGGATGGAGTCCACCTCGTTTCCTATCCCATTTATGTAACTGAAATGGGTCAAATTGAGGATGTTGATCATGATCAGGATAGTTGTAAAGGTCTTTTTCCTGATACAAACACTCCTGTTAAGGGGAAAAGATCTAAAATTCTACCCCCAGTTTTTACCACTTGAAAATGTAAATATGTAATGATATTAATATGTTTGTCACTTCTTCACCACATTTCTTTCTTTGTAACACTAATTAATTATCCACTAATTCAAACGTGACAATTCAATTTTTACATGTGATAAATATACAAGAAGATAATAATAAGAGAAGATTTGGTATGTCTATTTCTTTTTTTATTTACATTCTAATCCATGCCATATATATACAAGCATTATAATTAGACATTATACAGTATTCAATACCGTACTAATGTAGAGTACCATTAATTATTAATAGTTTCTTATATTATTTATTAAATCAAACTATATAAAACTGAATATTAATTTACACTAATAATAATATATTATATCTCACCCTAATATTTTTCAAATATATAGCTAATTAGGGTTTTTTTTAATAAATTGATCATTAACCACGTGTTATGTATTTCCATTTACTTAATTATTATTTTTATATTAATGGAGATAATCATAAAATAATCAGTACTACATCATTTGTGTTCAATCAATTAAATCGGTAACATTATTTTTAAAGGTAAATTGAATATTTAGTAGAATTAGTTGGACAAATGATCTGATCATTTAGTGTTGTATTCGTGTACAATGGTCATTAATACTAATGTGGGACCTTATCATAAATTAATATGAATAACATAATAAATAATGCCATTAGTGCGGAATTATGATCATTACATGACATATTGAAATAAAATAAAATAACATTATGGTTTTGATATTGTTTGATTTTTTTAATGTAATAATGATCATTTTTTCTGAACAACAATAAAGATTATATATTAATTGATAGACAATGAATTGAGGAATAATTAGAGCCACAAAAGATTGTGAATGGGGCCTTGTATTCATATAATACCTAATAATTTTTGATTGATATAACATATTTAATAATTTGTACGCCGAGGTTAGAACATGAAACACGAGACAGAACATATTATATGTTTATACATTACGTATAAGCAAGTTCATTCAAATATTTTAACCAAAATTAAAAATTAAGTCATAATCAAATTTATATGCTACAAAAAAATGGACTCTTAAAGAGAATTTGATTTTATCTTGGACAATATAGGGAAAAAAATCTGAAGTGAAGACTTTCCATATATATTAAGCATTCATTATTTGGTAGATAATAAGTATGCCTTTATTGTTAATTAATTAGGTATTTTACAAATTAATTAGTAGTGTTCTTTATACAGTAAATCTTCAATGAAATGTTTGCAAATTACAAATGAGAAAGATTGTTGTCTATTTTAGTAGGAGGATTGTTATACATAAGATACTAATAGTACTTGGAGGTGGTGCACTGTAATTGGTTAATAATATTTTATAAAAAGTTATTATATTAAATTATATGAGACTCGATATTTAATTATATAAATAGCGATATAACATGTTAAAAAGTGATAACTATTATACTTTTTAACATTTTTCTTTATATAAGTATAAGATTCACTTACATTTTTTCCAAAGACTATGTTGAGAAGATATCTTAAAAATTATGTTGTTTAAATATTGAAAAAATATTTATAACTCTGAGATACATTCTAAAATGGATACGGAGACTATTTATCAAGATCTCATCACACATACAACTCTGTGAGTTTAAAAATATTAGCTTCAATCATATGAAAAGTAATTCTTATAATAGAGAATGGATATGATAGGTAGACAACATCAAATTTAATCCAATAAAACCGAAATGATTAAATCCAATCTAATTATAAAAAAATAAAAAATGTTAATTACAATCTTATATTACAACCTCTTAGTCAATCTCTACGTCCGAAATCAAATGCCGAAATATTTTTTTAAAATTTTTTTTCATAGCGGTATTCGTTATAGTTATAGTATCATCCCTGTAAATTTTTGAAAAATTTCGAATAGTTTACTGTACCGAAAACAAAGTTCCTGATATTTCAGTTTACCACGCGCGTTCAAAAAACTTCAAACGTATTTTCGATATTGTAAACTATTCGAAATTTTTCAAAAAGTTACATGAATGATGTTGTAAGCATAACGAACACCCCGTGAAAAAAAATTGAAAAAAAATATTCCGACATGTGTTTTCGGACGTGGACGTGGACGTTGACTAAGAGGTTGTAACAAGAGGTTGACGGTAGCACTCCTCTAAAAAAACTCCAATTACAATTAGATTGGATTGAATGTTAAATGTTAGATTCTGATTGGATTGGATTAATTATTAGATGTCAATCTTAAAATCTAATTAAAAACTGATTCAATCCAATTACATTTATATGTATTAAAAAATTATTATATTTATTTAGGAGAATTACTCCATATATTATTTTTTTTAATTTTTTTTTTCAAATTTACGGTTTGGGTTTCTAAAGTGGTTGCAGCACTAGTTACAATAGGGGATTCTATACGATTTTTTGTTGTAATTTAAGTTGCAGCGCTAGTTGCAATAAGGGTTTCTATGTAGAATTTCGTAAAAAAGCAAAAAAAAAATTATTTTGAAGTGTAAAAATAAAAAAGACCTATTTATTTATATATATATATAATAAAAATATTAAAAAATATATATATTTTAATTATATTTTTAGTGGTTGTTTTTTTTTTTTTTTAATTTGTAAGACTTGTTTGTTTTGTTTATTTTTTCATGATATTTTGTTCTACTTGAGAATGTTGTTATTTCAGTTATTTTAAATTTTTAGTTGCATTAAAATTGTAAATATGATATTTTTATAGAGTATTAAACTTAAATAAATAGTGATATTTAGTTTTAAGTATTTTTCTTCATTTTTTTTTAAATAATAATAAAAAAAATATTTTATATATCAATTAAAAAATAGTTTGAAGTCTAATTAAATTGGATGGGATGATAATTTTTTAAATTTAATTGCTACTTTTTTTTTTCTAAAGCTTTTTAATATTTATTTTAATAAAAAACATTATTATTTTTTTCCTTATTTATTAAATTAACTTATTTTTATAAAATTTAAATTATAAAATATTATCAAAATAATTAAATACTAAAGTAGAATATAATTGGAGTAAGATTAATAAAAATAACTATCCCATTTAACTTTTTTTTTAGTTATTTGACTAAAAATAAAAAGTACCTTGGACATGCTCCACCTGTATTTGTATTTGCTTAATGTGTCCATATAGCTCCAATGCACATTACTATTTTATAACTACTCTAATTTATCTTTTTAGATTGAGCTAAAAAACTTGAAAACGCCATGAATGAAAGACAGGTACCAAGTTTTCTATTTACAAGAACTGACACGAACTCCTTTTTCAGCTCTATGGTACTCTCACGCTCTCTCTCTCTCTTTTCTTATATATACATACATATATAACTATATAACCGAGAACAAATTATAAAATCACAGTTTTTTTTTTAAAAAAATGGTTAATTATTTTCTGAGCTCCCAAACAAAAGATTATAATTATATAAATAAACGTTTCTAAAACTGCTTTAATTTGATGTGAGATAAAAGAGCTCGAGCTCGAGCTCGGTGGGGATGGGCAATACTCTTTGTTCGATGGTGACAACATTAATTAGTGATCTTATTGATTTGATATTCACAATCTCTGGCTGTTGCTTTGGTCTCCACCGTCCACGAAAGTCTTTCTCTTACAAATTCAACGACGTCGTTCGACTTGCAAACAACTCTCTCTGTTCGTCCATTTTCTTTTATTTAAATTCCCCTGTTTATAGCGAAACTTGTTGTTGATTTCAATAAATATATGTACTTTAAATTTTGGATCATGTAGTTAGTGTTAACGAAATTGAGGCCTTGCGTGAACTGTTCAACAAATTAAGTAACTCGATCATTAACGATGGCCTAATTCATAAGGTAACTTTGATTCTTATGTAAAAGTAATTTGAAAATATATTTGTACTTATACTTACTTTTTTGTTTCTGGGTTTTAATAATGTGAAGGAAGAGCTTAGATTAGCAATATTCAAAACTGCTGCTGGTGAAAACCTTTTTGTGGATAGAGTGAGTAAACTAGATCAGCTAGCTAGCTACCGCTTTTTTTCTTTCTTAATTTCTTTGTGGAATGATATCTTTTTTTTTTTTTTTTTTTTGAATTCTTGTGGAATGATATCTGAGTTATATAATATGAAATAGGTCTTTGATGTTTTTGATGAGAAGAAGAATGGTGTCATTGAATTTGAGGAATTTGTCTATGCACTTAGCATATTTCATCCTAGTGCCCCTCTCGTGGACAAGATTGATTGTAAGTACACTACTTATTATAGTCATACTTATTATTGTAGAATATTATGTTAATATGGTTTACTATTTTCTCTTATAATTGTAATGAGTTGCAGTCGCATTTAGGTTGTATGATTTGAGGCAAACTGGATTTATCGAACGGGAAGAAGTAAGTGTCTAATACTATATTTATATCAGGTCGAAAGAAAAATGGTAAAAATGTATGTGATGATCATACTCATAACCAAGGTGAATGAAATATATATCTAGTTTCAAAAGTAACCATATTGTTTCAGGTGAGGCAAATGGTAGTGGCAACATTGTTCGAATCTCATATACAAGTATCAGATGAAACTGTTGAAGCTATCCTTGATAAGGCAATTATTTATAATGACCAACATAGTTTTTCTTTATTCTTTTTTCTTTCTATGAATGGTGTGGATTTATTTAAATTAGCTGTATTCTGTGCTGCACAGACATTTGCAGATGTTGATATTGATAATGATGGTAAAATAAACAAGGATGAATGGCAAGCATTTGTTATTAGTCAACCAAAACTCCTCAATAACATGACACTATATCAATTAAAGTAAGTATATTCTTATATACAAATACATAGCTATAATGATTATGAATGTAGTTTCATCACTGTTTTAGCACGACTTATTTTGATTCCAACTTCATGTGTTACAGAGATATTACCACTGTGTTTCCAAGCTTCGTTTTCAACACTCAAGTTGATGATGACTGAAAAAGTATAGTTCATACTTTTAAATTAATTTCTATATGATTGTAATAGTTTACAAATAATTTCCACCAGCAAAACTAGGAAAATCACCAATTATTCTTTAATCTTTTTAGTCTATAAACATAAATTTTATTTAACAAGTTAATTTTTTAATATTAAATTTATAAAATCATTACAAAAGAGAAACTTATTAAAAGGGTAATGTATGAATATTTTTACTCTCAAAAAGAATATGGGATCACGCAATTTTTTTCTTCCAGCAAGTTAAATTGATAAATCGAATGGGACTTTTTTAGTTTCTCATTAAGAAAGAATTCTTGAAAAATGTCATCATTAGATGGGGCTCAAATGAATGCAAATCATTGTAAATGTCCACTAAACTAATCAAAAGTTGTTACTTAAGAATATAAATTTAATAATATATAACAATAATAATTCAAAAAGTAGCTCCTTTGGTGCCTTTTATTACATTTGTACAAGCAAAGTAAATTAAAGGAAGGACAAAAAAGAATTAACTAAGGCCAGAGTGAACATAGGGATTTTAATTGAAAGGTCCCATAAGAGTTGTACAAAGTTGTCTAATATGACTATATGATGCAGTAATCATTATAAAAGTCCAATTGGATGACACTTGTGTTTAGCTTCTGTGGGTGCCACCCACACGTGTGCACCATGGGAATATTTTTTTTCCTTGTCTTTTCATGTGGGCAGCTCTGTTTTTTTTAGTATCATTGTATGAAGTTACTTAGAAGCTTTTTCTTTAATGGCCACAAAAGGCTTATAAACGACCCTCTTTTCTTTTAACCCAAATGGGCAACCTTCTCTTCATTCTTACAGTGGGGAAGTTTACTATTGTATCCTCCTCAGCAACCCATCTGCAATTTTTTAACAATTAAAACTTTTTATATAAAATATATCTTATATGTATAATTGTAAAACACAGTCACCTTATTATAAACAAAGTGTGGTCAGGCAAGATCTCTAAGAAATCTTATAAAGGTATAATGCACTTGCAGGCCTTGTTAGATCCTTATTAATTACAATAGATTTTCTTTTTAAATTAGTTAGGATATATCCTATGCCTAGTTTGACCATGTAACATGGCATTCATTCTTTGAAATTATATATTTAATGAACTCAACAATAATTGGTGGATTGCAGCATGTAAAACAAGAGACCAGTTAGTTTATTCTTAAATAAATCATTGTTTATAAACAGACAAATTGTCTTTAGGGAAAGTTTGTCAAAAGGAGCCAATGGTAGATACACACTAATTTCAGATTTGGTATTATTTGGATGGTAAAATGCTACTTATAGCCACTACCTATAGCACCCAACCTAATTGAAATTGTAGAAAATATTCATAGCCATTAAGTTAAGGGCATTAAGTTATATTAGAGACAGATTAGAATCATTAAAACTCATACATAATATACAACAAGTAAGAGACTAAATTCCAAAAGTTAGGTAAGATGTCTTAAAAAGAGATTCCTTATAAGGCTTTCTTTCTCATTTTTGTGTCGTATGTGGTGGTGACCATGCTCTACTCACATGGATACCCCATAAAAGGATCCAATTGGATAAATGTTTGGAATGTATGACACAAGTTATTAAAAATGACTAATAACAAAAAATAGTTACAAGAATCTAATCTACCAATATCAATTATATGATATGGTTTTTGATCTAATAAAAAGCACATATAGTTGGTACAAAAAGGTTGTATATTTTAATAGAAACTGGTACTAGTTGCAAAATCTCTTTTGTCTTTCTCCTGAGGAAATTATTATTATAGAAACTGAAAGGACTTGGTTCAAATTTATCCAAATATTGTGCAAATTTTAATGGGAAATGACACTCACTTGATGTTGAAATGGGAGCTGTTGAAGGCTTATGTTATGATGGGCAAGTTTTGTTCTATTGTTTTTATAAATATTTTACATATATATCTAGATTATCTTTTATTATTATTATTATTCTAGTAATTAGATATGGTTTACTGAAAGCAAGTATCTAACTACGTGTGAAGCAATGAAAAATCAGATTCAATAATTAATCATACTGTCATAATTGTAATTGAAACTTATTACTAATAAAAATTCATTATTACCTGAATTGAGTGACCAAGTGGTGTAGAAAGATAGAAGCTTCCAATCTAGCCAAGTCAATCCCAGGGCATAGCCTCTGGCCACCTCCAAATGGGGTGAAGTTACAATTGCTAGTGTCTTTTTCCTGTGAATTTCAGTAAAGGTTCAATGAATTATTGGACTATATACTGTTGATAATTTTGAAAAGAGCAAAGTTAATATTGAAATATTTGGTCCCCACTTACCTGCCACCTCCATGGATTAAACTTGTACGGCCAGTCATAATTACTTTCATCAAGATGAACTGATCTAAAATATGCAAAAGCACACCATCCCTTTGGTATTAGATACCCTTTTATCTCAACATCTTTCATGGCTTTTCTCATCACCCCAATGATAATGTTCCCCAACCTTAGTGTTTCTGTAATGACCTGTAATTTTATTTTATTTATCAAAAGTCAAGCATTTTAGAAAAGTTATAGCTAGCTTTCTTAGCTGTTATTTTCTTCTTCTGTGTCATTTTCATGCAGTGGTAAAAAAAATTATTACCGTTTGAGTAAATGGTAAAGATAAGTAGTCACTCCAACACAGTGGCTCCCCAAGCTCATCTTTAAGTCTTTTTAACTTCATATTCTCCTCCTGAGATAAGATAAATAAGTAAGTGCGTATAGTAGTTATTGGAACTAAGTCTTATATTTTTAATTCATTTTCTATATAAAAATCTTGTACTATAGCTGTCTTTTTCAAGAGAATAACTGCATTAGTCTAATTGGTATATATATTTATTTTGTGGATAAAACCTATGGCTACCTTATATTATATAGGATTTGCATTGTCACCTATTTCCAATGACAAGGCACAAATGAGAAGGAAACCACTTCAGAAACGACAAAACTAGGCAGTAAAATTGGTCAAAAAATGGACTCGAAAGTCACAAATTTCCAAAAAAGAGAAAAAATATTGGCTGGCTAAACAGGATTTATTTATGCAGCTTAATCCAATTAAGTCATTTTTAAATTAAAGAGCACTAAAGAAAAGGGTGTTAATGATGATGAAATGAAGTTGGCATCTTTTCATTATTATGATTATTATTATTAATAAGTGATATGATTATAATAATTTGATTTGTATAACAATCCAATAAAGAAAAAACAAAAAACTAAGTGGTTCATACCATCAGTTGTTGTAGGGCAGTAGGAGAATCTGAGAGATATTTCACTGCAAGAGTCAAAAGAACAGGAACTGAATCCTCTCCTGGGATCATCATATCTATAATGTTATCAGCTATAAGATCATCTGTTAATTGACCACTTGTGTCATTTAAAAGAACATCTATTACATCTCTTGGAGCCTCTTTGGGGACCTTGTTCATCCCACTACTACTTTTCCTAGCTTCTAAAATTTTCTTTACTTGCTTTACCATTTTCTTTTTTGCCTGAAATGAAAAGAGGGAAATTATTTTTTGTATCAACATGGAAATAAGGTAAGATGTTATGTAAGTAGTGGTAATAATAATAATAACTAACTTACCTGTAATGATCTGTGAAGCCTAGTTCCAGGAAAGTTTATTGGTAATGACATGAGGCCTGCAATGAATTCTTGAAATTGTTTTCTTAAGGACTCCATTTCCTCACCAGGATCCAAATTAATCAATGCCTTAACTAATACTTGAAATGCAATCTGAGAGAGAGAGAGAGAGACCAAAAGGGGTGTTTAGTCATATTCTTGTGTTATTAACTTTTAAAAAGTACCATCAAAAACATAATAATTGTTAATCTGTTTTCACAGACAAAATGATTCAAACAAATTTATTCTCAACCACATAACAACTGGTTCACCTTTTCCTTTTGGAAAATCATCCTCAAATCTAAGTAGAAGCTAGAGATGGAATATTTCAAACAATCAATAATTATTACTCTTTCACTGTTTCACAGACAGATTCCTTTATTTTATCCCCCCTAACACATAAAAGAATAAATAAAATTACCCCCCACCTAAAAAAAATATCTTCACCACACAAAAAAGGCTGAATTTTTAAACTTAAAAGATAGAAGGCATCTTTTGTTTTTTGTTGTGTCTACTTGAAACTCTTCCCAAAAAATAAACTAGCTAGGTAACTTGAGAGGAACCAAAGTAATATCCTAACAACTCATTTCCCAAGATGAATATGTGTGAAAAAGAGAGCTTACATTTTTGGTTTCATCCTGAATGTAGATGGGTCGGTCATGGGTCCAATTTGTCATTGATTCTTGGACATATTTGTACATGTCTCTGGTGATTTGAGCCTTGAGTTGTGGTGATTTAAAGAAGCCACCCACTAGTCCATGGATTCTCCTTTGCAAGCTTCCATTGATAAGCAAAATAGAAGACTTTCCCATCAACTCAGTCAGAGATTTTGGGTAAGAAGGCACAAAAACCTTTGCATCACTTTGCAGAATAAATTTACTCACTTCTGCATCTGTTGAAACTATAGCTGGACTTCCAAATATGTGGGACTTAAACACCTTACCATACCTAACCAAAAATAAAAAACACAAAAATACTTGTTAATTTCCCATTGAAAAATCTAGAAAAATTAAAGCTCAAACAAAGTTATCAAAGTAAAATAAATAAATGCATAATTATAGGCAACTAAGTAGCTGGTGAAAAGACTTGGTAACTAGAATTATCAATAGTAAAGAAAACATGTAATGTTAGAGATTAGTTTGAGAACATTAAGTTAAGTTTGGTTTTTTTCCTAAGAAAATAGATTTTTGAGACCATAACTTACATGCGACGACGTTTATCCATGAAGGTCTCAGGTCGGTCAGAGTAAGCACAAGTCACAAACTCGATTGTTTCTCCAAGAAAAGGCCACCCCATAGAGCCTAATGGAAGTAAGCTTCTTCTGGGTTTTGATCCAGTAAGTCTTCTAATAAACTTGTTCTTGTAGAAGATTATGAAGTACAACAAAACAGCTACTGTGATTACAAAAATCCATGAATTGACCATTTTTAGATTTATTTTCATGCAAAAGCACACGCTCTCTTTTCTCTCTCTGTAATAAGCTGTACTATCTTTTGAACAGACTCAATCATAGTAGCAATGAGGACATTTTTTCTCTCTCTTTTTTTTTGGTTATAGAAGGAATGAATTAAAGTTGCATGTGTACAAGCACACGAGTGGTAAAGTGAGAAAGAGAGAGAAATGTTGGACCAAAGTTTTAATACAGAGTATATGTAATGAGGAACAACTGACTAGTTGAGTATATTAAAGAAGACTTGCTTTTTAGTTTCTTATATAAGAAACTTAACCATGTTTGGATTCGGGTCGAACCCGGGTTTATATACTTGACTGAGTTGAAATGAATATACTATAATTTCTTACTGACCCCACTTCTCAGACTTTGGTAAACTTATTAGTAGTATGGATCAAATAAATACTTGAAATGACCACATAAACTTTATTTACATATATGTACATTGGAGAGAAAAGTTATTTCAAAATGTGGATGATTGATCTTAGTTGTGGGACAGTAGATTTGGGGTAGGCCCTGTTTTGGGTAGAAGCAGCTGGAGGAGTCCCCTCGTGCATTCATGTGATGATACTTTAATAACTCCAGCCACACTTCTTCATCATCATCATCATCATCATCACCATCATCATCATCATCATCTCTATATAGCCGAATGAACCTCTCATGTCATACTCAAGCCCCATCCTTTGTGATTTTATATATATGGTTGGTAGAGGTAGAGGCTGCATGTGCAGCCTTACCCTCTCTTTTTGCCAAAACTTCTCTTTTGCTTGTTATATAATATAAACCTCTCATTTCCATCAGCCATGGACACACCGCACCAATATGTAATAACAATAACTATAATAAAGAGACTACCCTTTTGTTTTAGCTTTCTAACAAGTCTTAAAACACTATTGCCTTTTCAAATTGCTAAACAACATCAACAATATTCATGTATCAAAGTCATACACGCTATCACTCACAAAAAAAATAAAAAAGTTAAGAGACTTTGCTTTTAGTTTAGTTTAGTTTTAGTTCTATATTTTTTGCCGCACATTACTCCTTAAATATTGTTTATATCTCTTTCTTCTAACTACCTAACTTATAATTAGGTACCATTCAAAGATATGTCCTTTCTTTATCATCAAAATCTTTACACTTTATTAATGCCACTATATCTAGAGAATCTTATGGAATATATTTGGATAGAGTGTTTTTTTTGGTATTGCCTTTGAAGAGTGAAGCGTAGAGACTAGAGACGATAGGCAATACAAGTGTAATTTGGGAAAAGGAGGTAGAATATAAAGAGGGTGAGAAATTAACGTATGTATGATGGTAATGGTTGTTTTTTAGTGTCAAGATGGCTGCATGAGGTGGGGACTTCTCAGAATTACACACAGGTGGGGTGTCCACATCATTTTTGGAAATTGTTAATACTGCTTTCAATTGGCCCATGTGAATCACCACAAGTTTTTAAGTAATAAAGTTTTTAAGAGAATATGGTTAACTTCGAAATTTCTGTGATTGGTTACCAAATGAAAATTATGTTCTCTCTTGCATAGAAAACGACAATATGATTACTAGGGACAAAGAAAATATGACAAGGAAAGCAAATTACTAGTCACTGTTCCTAAAGTTCAAAGGCATTGAGAATATATTAACATCAGCCAATCTAAAGGGTATATAGAGGGCCCTCCCTTGCTCTGTTCTCCTGGAACATAAATTTGTACAAAAGCTTCAGATCATGCTTACTTCATCTGAGCTCAAAATGATATGCATATTTGAATCAATAAACACAAACCCAGCAGCAGTCTGGGATTAAAGGAGACATAGTAATAGAAAAGTGTGGTTTTATACTGCTACTGTCTCATTGTAATCTGTAACCAAGCAACTACAAAATCCACAAATTTCTGCAGCAGACCAAACACAACATTTTGATTTACACATGGCAATTTTTTTTTAAGTACTTCCATTGTAAACTGGCAAAAGTCTAATCATAATGTAGTGACAAATAAGGAAGTGAGAAACTTGGAATACTAAACAATTGTGTTTCCTCTTTTTTTCAGATATTCCTTAATCATTTGATAGCAGTTGTTCGCCAGTTATATGCTCGGAACAGACTTTGTTCGAATAAACTGCTTAAGCAAAGCTTTTTCCTCATCGATACGCTTCCTTTCTTTGGGATCATTTGTTTTAATCTTCCTTTTTTCTTCCAATATCCACTTGAAAAGTTCAAGCTGTTGATTCTCTGAGATTGGTTGTCGCAATTTAGGGGGAGGCTCTTTGACAATCGGCGTAGGTAGAGATTTATCAAGGGGGACAGTGACAGTAGCTGTTGTTTCAACTGGGGTTGCAACTTCATCCACTAGCTCTACGTCTGTGTCTTTCTTTTTCGTTCTCATGAAAATATAAGCTACAAAGTTGACACAAAATTCAAACGTCAGTCTAGTCATAAATTTTGTGGATTCTAGAACCAATGTGTCAACGTCTCAAAGTTCTATTATGGATTGTAATTCATAATGCCTGGTAAGAAATTCCCTCCCTTTCATATGGAAAAGTTAATGCCTGTTTAAACCAAACATGTTCGACAGACAGACAGTCTTTATTTCTTTCCAAATAGCCCATAAATTTTCCAAAACAAACTTGGCAGGCTCAAGTAGGAAACTGAAGGTTCCACCAAACCCTGCAATCTTTGTTCCCCATCCCCAGTTATTAATTAGGCAGCAGACCTAATAAATTGAACCCCAGACAGCCCAATACTGCACAGCTACTCAATATCCATGACATGAAGATTCTATATCAAACTCTTTTAACTTGACCTTAACCAAAAACTTTCCATAAACTTAAGGTAGAAAAGCTCGTCAAAAGCAAAGAAAGGTCTTTTTTTAACCAAACGAAAGGCTACTCGAACTCACTCACAAATAAAATAATTGTTCTACAGCACCAACAGCCTAAACAACTGATGATAAATCAACCTCTGTACCGTTCTTCTAAATTGATGGAAATGGCATTTTCAGTTGCCAAGGTTTCTTGCAAGGACATATTATATTAAATGAGAAGGAATCTTTTCTTATCACATGAGCTCCAAGCTTCTATGAAACCTAAGACACTATCAACATGTCATATTCTCATCATAGCTAACAGCTATTTCCAATCAACGTTGCTGAACCCACCACTTTCTTATCTTTTTTAAATTGGAACAAGAACACTATCAACATGTCATATTCACATTATAACTAACTACTATTTCCAATCAATGTTGTTGGACCCATCACTTTATAATCTTTCCTAATTCCCAGCACAGAAACCATGACTTGTTGATACTTAAATCGGAAGCTTTTATCCCTTTTACTAGACACAGACTTGAAGATTCAAAATTAGATACCTAATCATATTACTGCACAAAGAAAAGTACATGCCAGTTTGAGATGCACAATTTATTCTGCAATCACCTACAAATTACGGTATGGTCCATCCCATTAATGAATACCTTATCTACAAGACTCCAACTGGTTACACAAAGCTCCCAGACACTATTTTAAGGGCCTAATAAGACCAGCAATAAAGCACAGCATCTAGGTCTAACAATTAAGAGGATATTAGATTATTAATCAATCTCCAGAAAGAAGTAAATATTATAACCAGTTCGCCAAGCCTTGCAGATACCATAAACAAATATAAAGATGGTTCCCTTGATTAGAAGTGAGTATCAAAGATTTCAAATTTAATTGAGAATTAATTTTATTTTGAACACACAAATAACTCGAAACAAAAGCCATAAATTTTTATACAAAGTACCTACAAAACTAAACTTAAATCTCACTTCAAGTTCAAACAACAAAAATACCAATAAGTTTCGCAGAACCCATGCT
The DNA here is from genome assembly GCF_029168945.1 of Cannabis sativa. Taxonomy (NCBI): domain Eukaryota; kingdom Viridiplantae; phylum Streptophyta; class Magnoliopsida; order Rosales; family Cannabaceae; genus Cannabis; species Cannabis sativa. Next base: position 41,432,183 of record NC_083601.1, read on the forward strand.
AGAAACATTATTACTCAAAAATTGTGAGAATTCCATTTCACATTATCTGTAATTAAGCAGTAAATACATGAGTTAAATTAAGTTAAAGGAAAACAAAAATACCTCCAACAGCAAGATTAACAGTGAGAAGCAACGGCCAGAGGAACTTGTAACGGCGAGCAAATGATTCCTTAGGGGGCTGAGGTGGAGGTGGAGGTGGAGGGTGAGTCCCCATTGACGACGAAGATGAAGATGGTGAAGAAAAGTCCTTCCCTTGAAATTGTTTCAGCTGCGCTGTTTATATAAAATAAAAATAATCATTAGAAAACAAAACCCCAACTATTGAATCACAAAAAGATTCCTTCTTGCTGGCTTAATTATAGAAAATAAATTTCGAATCAAAGGAAAAAAAAAAGATAGATGTAGAGGGAAAATAAGTATTTACCCTTTTTGGGTTTATTGGTATAGAGCTTTGGAGCTTCAGCCATGGCTTATTGTTATAAATTAGAGTGCAGAAATCTTCGTCTTTCTCTTTCAACTTGTCAGTTTCCTACCAACCACTGTACTATATTAGTCTAACACTGTCACAAGAACAAATTAACATAATAAATAAAAATCAGAGCCTTGTATTGGAGCCGAGCCCTACTAATTTGTTTTTCAATTTTGTGCCTTCAATTTAAACGAAAATAACGGGAGATTAGATTTCGTTTACATCTTAGTTTCAAATTTTTAAAACTAGGGTGCTTTTGTGATATTTTAGTTTTAAATTTTTTTAATCATAAATTAATTTTTTAAAAATAAAAATATATTTTTTAATTATTATTATTTTTTAATTTTAAAAACAAAAAATAAAAAATTTCTTCTTTACATTTCATTTTTATTTTTCTTTGTTGATTTTATTTATGTCGGGTCTGGGGTTTAGATTCAGGTTAGGATTTGAGTTGGGGTCGTTGAGTTTGGTCCGGATTCCAAAGTCTAATTTGGGTAGAAGTCTAAAATACTGATAAAAAAATAGTTTTAAAAGAAATTGGAAGTAATTTTGTTTGTTTTTAAAATTTATTAAATTTTAATTCTCAATTAAAAAATTAAAAAAATATATAATTTTTGAAAATATTTTTATTTTCTAATTTTAAAAATAAAAAATTGATTAAAAGTATTTTTTTTTTTCTTTTTTTAAAAAAAAAAAACGAACCTTAAAAGAAAAAAAATCATTCTATCTTTACTTTTTAGTAGTACAAATATAAATATTGTTCATAAATACCTTCCAAAATATAGTTATTATGTTTTAAATTTTGGGTGGACTTCCATTCATTTAGAAGGTATTTTATGTAAGTGTAAGGCTATATTTGTTAAGAAGGAGAAAGAGTCGGATGGAATGAGTATGGAGGGAGATTTTGAAAAGGATGGAGATGATAATAACTTTCTTTTTTGGTTTGGTATTATGTGTAAAGTTGAAAAGATAGAAACAAAGTTAATTAAAATTATCATTATATCATTTTTAGTAGAATAATATTAATATTTTGTATTTTTATTTCGCCTTTTTTCAAAATCATTCCAAAAATAGGAAGAATGGATTTTTGGGATTTAGAGGGGGAATGTTTTCCTCAAACATTCATCCCCTCCCTTTTCTTGTAGTTGTCCTACCAAATAATGAAACAAGGAGTAAGATATATATTAGGAGGAAAAGTTAAATATTATGTTACAATATCACATGTTCAAAATTGAACTTTAAAAAATATAAAATTTAACTTTTAAGAGAAATTAAAATTAACATCAATTTTTTTTTGCGGATTTTATGTAAAATTTACAAATATAAAATTAAAACTCTTGTAATGAATATTACTATGCACCAATAATATTTAACACTTTAAACAATAATATTTCACTACATGAATAACGATATAATACTTTAAGTATGTTAAGCATTATTGATACATTTTTCTTACGTCTTCCACAACAGTAAATATAAATTTGTAACTACAGACCTCTAATCACTATAAAATTTATATGTAACTATTTAATTTAATAAAATCAATATTTGCTTAAAGTATTGACCCTAAGTTAATTATAAATACATTCAAACTCCAACCCCAACTTTATTTCTAAAGGAGTAAATGCCATTTTGAACCCTATGTTTTACAAAAATTACTAATTGAATTTTCTATTTTGTTAAATAACAAAATGAACCTTGTATTTTTCAAAAATAGTACAAATAAGACCTAAATTGATTTTTTTGTCAAAAATTTAATAATAATTCAATCTAAGAATATTATGATAAAACTATTTATATTTTTTGTATCTATTCACATTGAGAATTGTCTTCAAGTTAGTTGTATTACAAAAAATTTGTCGAAAATTAAACTCAAGGTCTTATTTTTACCATTTTAAAAAATACCGGATCCATTTTATTATCTAACAAAACAGAAAATCCAATCAATAATTTTTACAATACACAAGGTCTAAAATACAGTAGAACCTCTATTCAAGAATACACTTGGGACCAAGTAAATTATATTCTAATTGGGAGGTTATAACTAAATAGAGGTACACTAGAAAAAAAATTAAAAAACCAAAAAATATCAATGTAACAATAATAACAATAAATAATCAGTAATACTATATCATAATAGAAATATTTTAGAGTAAATATAATTTCATACATGTATTATAATTTAAAATAAAATTATTAATTTTACATAAATAAATTTACAAAATACATGAACATATTTTATTAAGGTGTAATTATTCTTATATAGAGGTATACTTTGTTAATATGGGACTTAGAAAATGTATAACTAATTACAATTTAGAGGTTATTCTTATTTATAACTGGCCCAAATCGGGACTTAATTTTTTTTATAATAAATTAGAGGTTATTCTTGAATAGAGTATTCTTAAATAGAGGTTCTACTGTAGTATTTAAAAAAGATTAAATTGGTTGGAGTCAACGTGGACCCTCAAAGCATACAAAAATATTATATTAAAGAAAGCTTTTAGTAAAGTAACTAATTTGTAGGCTTTGGTTGGGTCATACAAAATATATATATACAATACAATACATAGCTGAGCTCTATAATCCCACATGATTTACATTATATTAAAAATAACTCCAGCTTCATATGCCCTGCAATGTAATCATCTCATATCACTATTGAAGTTTTTTTAGTCCAACTTTCAGTGTACCAATTTGGGGATTGGAAAGGGAAGAGTTCTTTTGAAAATAGAATGGAGTGCTATATACACAACCGTGAAGAAAATTTTTGTTTAGCAATTGTTGATGAAACTGTTATAGTATGAACAAATGTTTTTATCTTACACATTTTGGGTACTAACTACCCAACTTCTACAGTTTGTGAAGCTAAAAACAAAGCACATAAACACTATGTCCAATGGGGGAAAAACGTATCTGTAAACCTACCCTCTAGATTCATACATGTTTTCCGGCATTTACTCTAGTTAATCCCAAACCCTTACTTGGCTTGATTCTGAATTCCTCTTCACAGTAACCATAGCTCTTAGCTCCACGGGCGGCTTCCACCAAAACCTCTACCGCGATCTCGAAAGCCACCATGACCTGATGATCAATATAACGGAAGAAAATAAAGACAAGCATTAGCGAAATGAAGACAAATTAGCAAACTTAAAGTGCACTATTAGGTGTCTAGCCTTTGAACGCACAACCAATACGATACAGTGTTATGGAAAATAATTGGTTCCAAACTTGGACCAAAATTATAACCCACCATTTCACAGTGCACACCCAAAATGTTGTATCATTCCACACTTATTATACATGTAGCAGTATGTGTTTTTGTTAGCGCCAACCATACTAGTCAAATTCTAGCAACTGACCTGAAAGGGGAGGAGGTGCACCACGCCCCATCGATGCTAATTCTGGACTGATCTTCTGTCCAGCTTCCTCAAGTATGTTAATAAGATCCTTTGCAAATCTGGCATTAGCAGCTGTAAAGAAAGTGTATGCTGTTCCTTTAGCTCCTGCTCTTCCAGTTCGACCAATGCGGTGAACATAGTCCTCAAGGGATCCCGGAAAATCATAATTTATAACATATTTCACATCCTTCACATCTGCAACAAATCAAAAGTACCGAAGAATTAGAATTATACCTTCCAAACCAAACAAAAATACATATCACCATAACAGAAAGACCACTTGGAATGTGAAATAGGATGCAATGGATTTTAGGGGCCTAGGAGCGGAAAAGGTAGCTGGAATCAAAGACCACTTGAATACTGTGAGATTGTCTTTAATACAGAGTGTGTGGACTGACATGAAATACCAAAACAACATTGTTAAGTCATTGTGTAAGCACTTAATACATTAGCACAGTACCTAGACCACGAGCTGCAACATCAGTTGCAGTCATTATTGGGCTCTTGCCAGCTTTAAACTCGGAGAGAACCCAATCTCTTTCTGCTTGACTTTTATCTCCATGAATAGAAAGGGCAGGCCATCCATCCATTCTAAGTTGTCGGGTGATCTGATCACATCCTTTCTTGGTGTCCATGAAAATCAGTATTCTGCTCCCATCCATAATATCCTCCAACAACTTCACTAATCTTGAAAACAAAAAACAACCGATCAACAAGTATCCTTCAAATCACATTAGATTTATTGTGGAAAAGAACAAAATAAATGCAATCTTACTTGTTATATTTCTGATTTTCAGAAACAATATCAACATGTTGGCGAATCGCGTGATTTGCCTTCAAATCTTGTGATCCTATAATTACCTTCAGAGAGTCCAATTGAAGTGTCAATACAGAACATAGTTTTCATGTTATAATGGTAAGTAAACAAATTAAAATGATAAGATTCAAGTGTTTTACTTTGTAGGGATTATAAAGGAACTGCCTGGACAATTGTTCAACCTCTTTTGGCCAGGTAGCACTCCAGTACAATGTTTGACGGTCAGGGCGAATCTGCAAAAAGCCATTACCAAAAATAAGACCACCTTCTTATTTGTTATATTCTTTTTGCTTGAAACATCACTATTTTATCACCTTTTCATAGATAAATAAGAGGGATGAAGCTTACCGAATTCTAGCTAAATGTTTTTCACGTAAACCAATACTACTTTTCTTTAAGAATTGGGTACAGATGGGTAACCAAAGTGACCAAATACTTGCTCGAGGGGAAAAAAAAGGTTACGTAAAATTGGATATTTGTAACAGTTAAGTGACATATTTTTAAGTGATCAGCATCGACAATTAACTAATAGGATGACAATGAAAAAGTAGAAACTACAAAAATTGAAAAATGTAAAAAAAATGCAATAATGAAACTTTTTTTCTTCTTATTTTGATACCAAAAAATCCCTCATATTCACTCAGTAGGCCCAAGTTCAAACTGGGGCTCAATTCCTAACTCTAAAATACTTGGGGAGTTGGAAACTACAACAATTAGCAAATGCTACTTAAGTGCCTACGAGTGGCTCAAAACATTTGATGTATAAGGGTGATGAAGGAACATGTGACAAATGGCAATATGAAAAGTCTTTAAGTGCTCACAACTAAACAAGTAAACATTCTTAATACAAAGTCCAGACTACAGCAGTCATAATTTTGACATATTCTATATGAACGTGCAATAAATAAATAAATAGAAAACCATACCTGAGAAACAATTTTTCGTATCTGAGGGTCAAATCCCATGTCTAGCATCCGATCAGCCTCATCTAAGACAAGATATGTGACCCTTCGCAAATTTGTATGATGTGATTCCATCATATCAATTAACCTCCCAGGTGTGGCAATTACAATCTCAACCCCTGAGAGAGAAAACGTACAGTATAGTTTCATCAGCAACACGGGAAGCAAATACAAAAACTGAATGACATTGTGATACAAAGATCAGAAACTTTAAATTACCACTGACCTTTCTGGAGGTCACGAACTTGGGGTCCCTTTGGAACCCCACCATAAATGCAGGTGCTTTTAATCTTTGAAGATGCACCAAATTTGGTAGCCTCTTGTTGTATCTGAACAGCAAGTTCACGAGTTGGAGCCAAGACTAGCACAATAGGACCATCTCCAGGAGCTGAACAAAGGTACACATTCATGGGAGTTGATGTTGGTTCAATAAATATACACAAACCACTACAAAAATTTCACAGTAACAATAACCACATAATCATTGAAGTTAAACAATTAAAGCTTACATAGTATTGGCTGTGCATTGACATGGACAATTGCCGGCAATAGATAGGCAAGTGTCTTTCCTGATCCAGTTTCAGCAATTCCAATAAGATCCCGGCCCTTGAGAGCCATTGGCCATCCTTGAGCTTGAATGGGCGTAGGCTCAACAAAACCAGCTTTTGAAATTTCTTCCAAAACATAATCTACATTCAAATAGAAAGTTTACATAAAAATACTCGTACAAGAAAATAAAACCTCACAAAATTAGAAGTTACCTAACAAAAAAATTCTGAAAAATTGATTGAGATAGAAAATAATTAATATTTAGCACAGTGTACTGTTCTTAATCCATACCCAAAGTTGTGTTGTATTCTTATTACAAAAAACTCAAACAACAAACAGCAGCTGGGTTTAAAAAACAAACTCAAAGGAGAAGAAAATAGGTACCCGGGAACCCAATGTCACCAAAATCCTTAATGGGTTTTGGCACATCACGGCCTTCGACTGTAATTTCTCTCCTCAGACGATACTCCTCAACGTCTCTCTCAGACATTGCTGCCACAGTCGGCGACTCCACATAAAAGTTCTTCTCGAAATGAGACAGCCCTTCCAAGTCAAACTTTTTTGGTGACTCACCACCGTCATAATCTTTCTTACTGGACGAGGACCGGACCGAACCCCCGAAACCCGAATCGCTGAAAAAAAAACATAATTAAAAAATTCCCATCAAATTTGATATATAAGATCATAAAGACATATTGGTTTATAGCTAAAGAATTAACTGAATGGATTATTGAGAAAAGCAGGAACGCGGGTTAATTAGCTCTGAGATTACAAATTAGGACATTTATGGGGGAGATTGAAGTTACCTTCTCCGGTCACGGTAGGAAGTTGGGTCCCCGGACCGACTGTCATAGCGGCTCATGATGGGGAAGATTGGTGACCGGCGAGTGAGACTATGTTAGCGCGAGGCGAACGAGGGTTTTAGAGAAAAAGCTTCTGTTGGACGTTGAATAACAAGTCTAGCATTTCACTGCAACACCCCGAGAATTAGAGAAGAGAAGAGTGAAGAACCCTCTTCGCTCTATTGATACTGGCCCAATCATGAGAGGACATGTGTCCACCACGTGGCCGGACAAATGATGTCGTAAAACAAGAAACGACACCTGCTTGAGAAAGATGACAAGAAACGACATTGGAGGTTTTTGAAAACGATACTTCATTTACGGCAAATTTATAATGCGCGACTCATGTCTGTAGATGTCGTTTTTAAGTTCTGTAGAAAGAAACGACAGCAAAATTTAGATGAAAACGCATTATTATCCTGACTAATTTATGTCCCGTTTTTCTTTTCTTTTTGAAAAGATGTCCCGTTTTTTATTCTCATAAAACATTCATCAATTTAGGAAGAAACATCTGAATAAATTTATAAAAAGGAACACAAAATTTCCTTTATAAAATGGTTTATTTGTCTATATATATTACAATTTTTTTTTCTGAACAAATATATATCACAAATACAATCTTGAAGAAGATACAAACTGAAACTCCAGGAGAATATAAATGAACATCAATAATTTCCTTAAAGCGAAAATCAAGATGGGGCATAATTATTTTTTGACCAATAATATTTTTATACTAATTTTTGTAATATTGTGGCACATTGTTATCTTTTTTTCTTATCATTAGCAACACTCAATGCTTAAACAGATCCAATACTCAAGATTTGGTCTACTCCAGCTCGCAATTCTCAAACCCACTCACAAGACCAAAAACCTATCGCTTATATGTTTTTATTTTTTTCGACTTTAGTGTTGGTTTTAGTCATTTCTATATTGTTGTTGTTTCTCTAAACATAGGTCATTCTTTTAAATGATGCCAATTTTCCATAATTATGTCTTTTAAAAGATGTTGTTTGCCATTCTACAAGGCCCACTAAGGGGCACTAGTGCTACAACTCCCAATACAAAAGTACTAAAGTTGTTATATCGATTAAGTAATTAAATATCAAGTTCTATATAATTTAATTTAATAATTATTACTAAATATTGTTAACTATTTACAAAGTACCACATCGGTGTTAGTGTTCAAAATTGAATGAACAGAAAATGTTTTTTTATTTTCCTAATCACTACAATCAGATTAGATATATTTTGATAGAAATTAAATGCAAGTTGAGGAAAAGAAACAAAAATAAAAACACTTGAAGAGGATGAGTTGATGCACCCCCATGAATTTTTAAACTTCTCTATTCACAATTTGGAAACCCAATAAAACAGAAAGCTCTACAGAGAAACTAAGAAGTAAACTGGCCCCAAAATCAGCATAAAACCACAATTGCCTAAGTAAACATTGCTATGACTTTTGAGAAGAATCTTTACAGGCTGCTGTATTGACTTGTTTTGAGAGAGAAGCTTCATAGATTTCAACTATAAGGTGTGGATCTTTCTCCTTAAGCTCCAAAAACTCCTCCCTTTTTGTAAGCTTGTCCATGTTCTCCGTTATCATTGACAAGGATGCCTCGAGGACAAGCTTAGCATTGTGCTGGTGGGCAAAGGCATAGCTCCCAATTAAATTATCCCAGTTTAGAGTGGATATCAGAAACCTCTCACAACAGATCTTGAGATGATTTACCTGATATTTTTCAGCTAACACTAGCAGGGAATAGGCCATATGCTCATTAAAATCAGCGTCAGCTGTGTACAAATAGTTGACAAAAGCACGAAGGGCCTCGTATGATACATCGTTGATCTTTATGGTGCCGCTTCTACTTTCTTCCATTTCATTCTCGAGCATGGCTCTGAATACTGGGGAACGACTTGCCTGTTATGTGTCAAGTGCAACAAAAATGTCCAATCCATAAAGATATAAGTTCCAGGAGTTCACACAAGACTTAATCAGGATCAAAATTACCGTAATAAACCACACATAGGCTGGAACGTAGATTGAAGGGAAACATTGAAATATTTCCTATATTGAGATTGAATTAGCAATCCAATTAAAGAAACATGGCTTGGTACATAGTTCAGCATCTCAGGTTTTGAAAAATTACCATTGCAAGTCCTCAACTCCAACTATAATATTCATAACTACATAGTGCAAACAAAATCACCAAATTGAGGTTTGGGATATAATATAGGTAATTTATAAATGAATCAAGCAATGGAACCAGATAAGAATAGCTTCCTAGTTTCGAGACACATCTCCAAACTCTATACTCAAATGGTAAATTAGCAAAGTATGTAGACTAACACCTAACTACTTGAATTTCTTTTCTTCACCAAACAATAAAACTTCAACCCCATCATGATTCATGACTCACTCTCATGTTTAAGGATTCTTTATCACTATAATGCTGTGCAAACAATACAAGAATTCAAGAAAGTAGAATATGTAGTCTCACCCAAATGCATAGGTTTTCACAAATTCCAAACATAAGTACATTCAAATGGATGAACAAGATTTTTAAGATGCATATTTCTCCTCATTTAATAGCCATACTGTCACATAATAAAGAACAATCCATCGATATTGGCATACAGAAGACCAAAGAAACGAAAGAATCTTTAAAAATAAATAAATAACAGAACAGAGTTGAGTTGAGTTCCAACCAAAACAGCCTTATATGAGCCAAAAAAAAAAAAGTGGGGGAATTTTTTCAAAAATATTTTTTATGTTTTATTTACAAGGTTTAAAGTTTTTATTTGAAAAAAACATGATTTTAAACTTTCAAAATTATAAAAATACAATTTCCCAGCAAAAAGTGAGAAAACGAAACATCACAACAAGTGTAAATAAGCTATAAATAAGTATAGAGGTCACTTCAGTTCGAATCCCCCTCCTCCAAAATTAAAAAAAAAAAAAAAAAACCTATAAAACAACCAGAACAGCAAGAAAACAAACCTCATAACAACTATTAAACTGTAAAACTAAAAATTTCTCAGTTTTAACATATTTTTTTAAATTTTTTCAAATTTTTGGTCAAATTATGTAAAAAAATACTTCTTTGTTTTTACAAACATCACATTTCTATGGATACTGACCAGAACAGCCTTATGAGCCGGGACGGCCGGGGCAGGAGCACCGGAAGTACCTTCCAATGCAACCAAAATGACGTCGGAGAAGCGAGTAGAATAGGGCGTAGGGGCAGTGGAGTAATGGTTGGGATAATCCATCGAATCACAGAGCTTAAGAAAAGCGACCTTGGCTCTGAGGTCTTCGATCTCGCGCTTGAGATCCTCCTCCGTATCGTTGGCCTCGTCGTAGCACTCCTTGCAGGTGCCACCATCATGTGCGTCGTAGTCCTCCTGACACGATATGCACCTCATCGTCTCCGCATCTGAATCTGACTCTGACTCCATATCCATCTCGTAATCTCCTGACACGATATGCACCGAATCGCTGAAGAAATTAAATATTAAAAAAAAAAACCAAAAGAAAAATCATATTAAATTTTTTCCATCAAATTTGATATAGAAGACAATAAAACCATATTGGTTTATTGAGAAAAGCAGGGAAGTGAGTTAATTAGCTCTGAGATTATAAATTAGGATATTAGGGGAAGTTTGAATTTACCTTCTCCGGTAACGGTAGGAAGTTGGGTGGTCGGACCGAATGCCATAGCGTTCAGGATGGGGAAGATTGGTGACCGGCGGGTGAGACCATCTTAGCACCAGGCGAGTGAGGGTTTCAGAAAAACAGCTTCACAGAAATTCCAACTCTTATTTATTTATTATTGCTGAATAGCTTCTCTTCGACCTTGAATAACTAGCATCTACTGCAAGTGTGCAACCCCGAGAATTAGAGGAGCCCTCTCCCTCTTGTATCGACCTAATCATGAGATGACACGTGTCCACCAGGTGGCCGGACAAATGATGTCGTAAAACAAGAGACGACACCTGAAAAGAACATAACACAAGAAACGACAGTCGAGGTTGCACAATACAAAAAGACAATAAAAATAGTTTAAAAAAATAATAAACAACATTTTTTCCCTTCAACTATGAGGGTAGTAGATTTTTACCCAACCAATTAATTTTCTTTTTTGCAAAAATTCTTTCTCTCTAGTTATATTTGGTTCATTTTTTAAATTAATTTACTTATTATAACTATGAGTTACATGTACTATATAATATGAGAGTTATTTGAAATTCAATCTGTACCTTCTCCAAACAGCCTACATGAACCTACAATCTTGATCAAGAACTAGGAAGAAAAAAGTTAGCTCATATGATTATTCTACATGAGTACCCTTTATCGATGGTTGAACACGGTAGATTTATAGATTTTGCAAACACGATTTCTCCTATGTTTCAATTGATGTCAAGAAATACAATAAGGTCTAACATTATGAAGATACATAAGCTTGAGAAGGAAAAATGTGGAGAAATTTTGAAGAAAAATAAAAGTAGAATAGCTTTAACCAACGATATGTGGACTGCCAATCATCAAAAGAGAGGATATATGGCTGTTACAGCTCATTTTATAGACGATGCTTGGACCTTGCATAGTCGGATTATAAGCTTTAAGTATGTACCATGCCCACATGACGCTTCAGCACTTACAGAGGCACTAAGTTCTTCAATGTCTGAATGGAGCATTAAGATAAGGTTAGTACGGTGACACTTGATAATGCATCCACTAATAATGCAATGATTCCACTTTTGAAGCAAAAATTTGATCCTAGTTGCTTTATTTTGAATGGAGAGCTGCTTCACATGCGTTGTTGTGCGCATGTTTTGAATTTAATTGTTAGAAGTGGTTTGTCTGTTATCGGTGATAGCGTTGATAAGATTCGAGATAGTGTCGCTTATTGGTCAGGCACACCAAAACGGTATGAGAAATTTGAGGAGAATGCTCGTCACCTTGGAGTCACATGTACTAAAAAGTTGTCTCTTGATTGTGTTACAAGATAGAATTCAACATACTTAATGATAAAGACAGCTTTATTGTACAAAGCAGTATTTGAGCGAGCAAAGCTTTGTGATCCAAAGTATAAATGTTTGCCATCAGAAGATGATTGGATTAGAGCTCAAAAGTTATGTGAAAGGCTAGAAGTTTTTCATGAGGTGACAGAGTTATTTTCTGGTACCAAGTACCCTACTGCCAATCTATTCTTCCCGGAGATGTGTAAAATTAAGAGGAAAATTGAAGAAGGAATGTCATCAAATGAGTTATTTATTAAGGATATGTCAACTCAAATGATGTTTAAGTTTCAAAAGTATTGGGAACAGATTCATGGGATTATGACTATCATAGTGGTTTTGGATCCTAGATACAAGTTTTTGTTGCTCCAATTTTATTTCTCAACTCTATGGAGATGATAAATGGGAGGTTGAAATTAGAAAGGTGCGTAGGCTTTGTGTTGATCTATTCAATGAGTACAAATCTAAATGTCATACTTTAAGTGAAAACAATTCACTTGTGGAAGGGTCATCATCTTCTTCAACACAAGATCATTTATCTAACTATGACTTATATGTTAGAGCTTCATCTGGTGCAATGAATGAAAAGTCAGAGTTGGATCTCTATTTAGATGACCAAGTGTTACCCAGATCGATGAATTCTTTGATATATGCAACTATTGGAAGATAACAGGATCTAAATATCCCGTGTTGAACATGATTGCCAGAGACATATTTGTCGTGCTGCCAAGACTGCAGTCGAGTCCTCATTCAAGATCGGTGGTAGACACGTGAGTCCACATCGAGCAAGACTTCATCCTACTACTTTAGAGGCATTGGTCTGTACTCAAAGTTGGTTGGCAATTGACAAACAAGGTATAATTATTTATTTCTTATTATATAAGTTTATACATTAATTAAGAGTTGTTTTATTATATTATTTTAATAATTTTTTTTACAGGCACAAAAACTAAACTAATTACCGTAAATGATCAAGATAATGATGTAGATCCGAATATGGTAATTGTTTTCATTTTTAAAATTTATAAATTAAATTATACTTTTATTTTTAACATATTTATTTTTTTGCAGGAGTCGTACACAGTAAATCTTGAAGACTAGAAGAACAACATATAAAAAGTTTATAGTTAATTTCATGTATTTTTTAGAGGAGATTTATTTCATGTAATCATCATACTACATTATTATTGATGATTATATTAGTGGAATTTCTAAAATTTGGTAAATTTTTTAATTTTTCAATAGTAAAATTATATTTTTATGAATTTGATATATTTTTTTTATTGATTTTGACAAATAAAATAAAAATATATAAGAAAAAAAATGATGTATTATTAGTTCTTAAACAAATAAATTTTGGAAAAAAAAATTATAAATTTAGATAGAAAATAATTTTTTTTTTTTAAAAAAAAAAAAAAAAAAATTGGGCTCGGACGATCCGATCCGTATAAGACGGCTCGATCGTATCCGATCCGAGTATCCGATCCGCCGGGCGGGGCAAGGTATGCATCCGTACATAACTGGATCGTGTCTGACGTAGCCTGATCGTATCCGACCCGCCCCATTAACATTCCTATAGCTCATAGTTATTATAAGTAAATTAATTTTAAAAATCAAATGTACCTACCTACTAACTAGAGGGTGTGGACTGTAGAATATTTGTAACCATCGTTATAGTTATGCAGAAAAAATTAAAAAGGGCAAAATTGGTTATTTAACAGTGAAACGACATGTCGTGCATTGTTCAGGATATTTTGGCAAAGAGAGAAAGAACAAACACCCTGACTGAAGAGTCTGAGACTTGAAGCAAAGCAGTCTTAACTTAGAGACGCTACTAGAGACATGCAAACCTTATCAGTGGCTTCTTCTTCTTCCTCGTCTTCCTTAACTTTCGGACTGAGACTTAGGGCTTCATGGGACACTCAACAAATGGTTTCTTACAACCCCAATGCCCCCAAAAACCCCAAGAAAACCCCTCCCGTCTCCAAAAACCCTCCCCCGACTGTCACCTTAACTGCTTCAACCGCCCGAATGGTCGATTCCATTTCCGAAATTCTCAAGCGCCCACCGGTTCCACCGCCTCAAGGTACTTCCTTAACCATATAAACCCACTTCGCTTTAGCAAAGGTTTATGCTTTTTCTGAACTTTCATGTTTGTAATTCTGTTTGGTCACTTCAAAAATTGCCGAGGAATTATTTTCTTAGCCTTCGGAGGATGTTGAATTTTTACAGCTAGTTTCGTTTTTACTTGCGTCAAGTGGGGTTTTAGGGGTTCTCTTTGGGTTTTAAGAATATCGTTGTATTATTATTTTCCCCTCTAAGCTATAATGAGATTTTGATTTTGATTATGGATATGGTAATTGGGTTTTCAATAAATTGTTCCTTGTTTATGAATAGGGTTTTCATTTTGCAGAAATGACCAAAACGGATGATTTATACTTGGGATATGAAAGGTGGTTGCCTAGTCCTCCAAAAGTGAAGAAGCCTCGTTCCATTTACAATGCAGCAGCATTAGCATATCTTGGCGATTGCATTTACGAGGTCTGTTTATATTCAACTTAAAGTCTTAATTAATGTACTGACTCTCCTTTGAAATCATCATAATAAGTGACTGAAGTGCACAGTATCAGATTTGTTTTTTCTGATACAATATAACGTTTTTGTTTAACTAGTATTTCTTGTGAATTAACTTACTAATATCAAGATTTGCTAAATATGCAGCTATATGCCCGCAGGCATTTCTTGTTTCCTCCCCTGAGTATTGAAGAATTCAATGATCGTGTGATGGCAGTTGTACGGTGTGAAGCCCAAGTATGAAAAACTATTAAAACCATTCGATTATGGCCTTGCATTTATTTTTTTGGCTATTTATCTTTTTATTGGAAGTAATTGAATTAACTTTTTTATCATATCAGGATGCATTGCTTCAGAAACTTCTCAGTGATAATTACCTAACACAACAAGAAAGGTTAGTAGAAGATTTAAGACTCTCTTTTTGTTAAAAATTGAAAAAAGGCTCTTAATATGATCTTTGTCTTCTAAGATATCAAGTAGAGATAGATGTATGGCTTCCTTATGCTATGCTTGCCTTTGTTTTTCCTTTTAAAGTGACCTAAGTAAATTGGGCTTAAATCTAAAAGCATTCACTATTTTCTTTTCTATATACTAAAATATCTAATCTAAACCGTCTCATTTAAAAGTTCCCTTACCTTATTACGCTACATTGAAGAGTTTTTGATTTGTATGTCTCCGGTTCTGCAGTTTAGAAATATTGTCCTGTTGATGTTGGAAGTACCTGTTGAGTTGTTTCTATGCACCATTTTAAAATCTTCGCCTTTTTCCATGTTTCACCAATTGGAGAGACAATATTATACTATGCTGCCATGATGGGTTACCGAAGAAGAATTATATGGGTTACGTATTGTATTGAAATAATTCCTATACCATAATTTATTGGAGATATTCTACTTAGACTTGTAAATACTTGCTGCAGGGATGTTCTTCGGTGGGGAAAGAATATTGGGAATTCAGTAAAAACACGGACAAAAAAGCGTGCAGGTGTAGCAGTTTACAATAGAGCATCTTCACTAGAAACATTAGTAAGTTCCCACTTTCGCAAGGCTTCTTATGGCCTATTTTATATTAAATAGCGATGGTGTTGTTTGTTGTTAGCTGTAAATTTGACTGATATATTGTTATCCTTTTAAAAATTGTATACTATGTGGATTGCGGTTCTTATTGAACACTATTTGCTATCTAGTAGATAATTTGATTGTGCTATATTCCCAGAAGAAAATGAGAATAGGGAAAAAAAATTGTACTGTTAATGGGCCTATGAAAGTATTATGGGGAACTATTTTATCTAATTAATGTCATTGGGCTTAATACATAGTAATATGTACGGAGAACAGCTAGTGGTAAGTAATTAAGGATTTGTTCAGAGAAATCACAAGTCTGTACTCCCTAGGAAGTAGAGACTTTTTTAACTTTTCACCGATCTAATTGCTCCTCGTATTTGTAGATTGGGTATCTCTACCTGACGAATGCAAAACGGTTGGACGAAATTATGGTTAAGATTGGATTCTCAACTGACTCCTCGACGCAGTTGATTTTGGAGGAATCAGTCGGTAAGTTGCTAATCATTTTCTCCACTATTTTTGCCTGTGGTTGCTATATTTCCATGACCTTATTATTTCCCATGTTGCACCTCTGCATTGTAGTTTGATTCTGAGCACATGAGCTATAACTCTCCCTGTGTTATCTTAAAATTACCCCATTTGTAGTTGAGTGAAGTATCCTTCTTTTCTGGCCTAGATAAACATTGTTACACTGTGACCAAACAATCTGCTTTTATTTGTTATTGGCAGGCAAAAGCGCGGACAGTATTGCACCAAGGCTTTCATGAAATGCAGTTTTGCCTTAATACTTTTGGTGTACATGTTATAAATAGTTGTTGTACCTCATACAGTATGCTAAATCTGTACTTTGAACAAAAAGATATGTAAAATTTTGAGTTTAGCTAATCTCTGATCTTAATTTAGCAATAATTTGTTTCACTTGCAAAATAAAATTGTTTTTAGGATTGTGTATAAATCGATCAAATCCAATTACAATCGACTGTCAAACATTGCATATTAATTGTGATCGGATTGGATTGCATGTTATTTTTGAATATCTAATTGGATTAGATCGGATGTTGGATGGGGTCTCCAAAAATCTAATACATTTAGGGCTTGTTTGGAACGCCGTATTAGGTCGTATTGTATTGTGTTGTATTATATTGAATTGTATTATATGTAATATTTTTATGTAAAACTATATGTGGTATTAACTTTTATAGACACTTAAATATATAATATTTTAGTATAAATTAAAGTTTAACATAGTATTATATAAAAATATGATATATAATTTAATTCAATATAATACAATACAATACGACGTTCCAAACGAGCTCATAGTATTTAGTTGAACTCATTAGTATTTTTATTTAGTTTGGATGAATAGTTTTTTTTTTTTTTTTTTTTTTTTTTGATAAGTTAGAAGGTGTGATTGAACAAAACCAAACAAAGTCTAGAAAGTAGCCACAAAGGGGGCTACCTCTCTCAAAACACTCCTCGCACAAATGCTCTTAATTCTAGCGAGATAGGCTAACTTACTTATCCGCAATAGAATTTTTTATTTATATAAGTAGTTAGATTTTATATTGTTATACTTAAAATATATATATATGTTTATGATTAATTTTTTTTTTATTAGAATGGATTGGATTGAATCTAAAAAAATTGGATGGCAGCGATTCAATCTACAATATATTAGGTATAAAATATTGGTTAATTTTGAATTAATGTAATAAATATATATGAAATACATTTAACGGATAGAACTGATCGACCATTAAATATATAAATGAATCGAATTTGGATAGAACTACAAAATATTAGATGTACTCATAAAACTAGGTACATTGTCATGAATGTATGATAGGTGTAGCATCTTGTGTATGAAAATTGCATAATGCATATCAACCTTAAAAAGCCCATTACAAAACCCAGACAGACCCTATCAGCAAGAAACAATTGGACTATGAACAGGTTTAGTGAGCCCAAAGACTATAGACACTCTATCAAGGCCCAATCTAGCCTGCTCAGCTATTACTTTCTGTAGCCAGTAATATGGTCCAAGTTTAAAATATACCGGAAAAGTGTCTTAATGTAATGTATAGCTCTATATATCTATACATATTTGTTTGTTGTAACTGTTTCTCAAAAGTAAGGATTTGAACTCACACCAGCCTTGAGCAACAACAACTGATGACACTCTTTTGAAAATCACACCCTGCTACCAATTAAGAAAAGTGCTGGTCTGTTTGATAAACAGGCTTTGGTTCAGCTCAATTTAAGCTTCATCATTACACAACAATAGAGTTGAGATGTAAGGTTGAAGGAATAAAGATATTTTTTTTCTTCATGCAAATAGCAATTCCCTTCAAACTTTAACATGTACTAAATCATGCCCCTAAATTCTTTTGGCCGTTAAAAATTCTCCCTGAACTATTAAGATTGTTAGATTTAAGGATTTTTCTCTAATTTTAGTAAAAAAATTCTAACATGGATAAAAGTTCAGGAGGCATGATTTGGTACATATCAAAGTTTGAGGGGCATGATTTGGTAGATATCAAAGTCTGGGGAGCATGATTTAGTATATGAACAATCACTGAAACAGTAAAATTGAATGAAATTAGACAAAAGTCCTTAAATCTAACAATCTCAATAGTTCATGGACAATTTTTAACGGCCAAAAAAATTCAGAGGGCATGATTTGGTATATGTGAAAATTTCGGGGGAAAAATTATTAGCCAATATATTTAATGAAAAAGAGCATGATGCTTTATACCTGGAAAAACTTACCTAAAAGGTAGGGATTGATGGGATTGGGCCACAACTAGTAAGATAATAGTGTAAACACTTTTAGATGAAATGAAATGGTTGGAGCTTCAATGAACCACAGGTCAAGAGTTTGTTGTGGAATCTTGGGTGGTTTGGTACAGTTTAGTCCACATACAACATACCATATCCCCCTATGGTCCCTAGGATTAATGGTTGTGAATGTGATGTTGATACCTAACTACACATTGTCTTTGGATTGGTCCCATGCCATCTCTTCCCAAACCAACCCAGCAGCCACCAGAGAAGTACTAAGATAATGATCAGACTATTTATAGGGGTTAGTTAGTTGGATCTGCAATGCATGATTGATTGCAGTAAGTAAATTTGGTGGCCTAAATTTTACTCTACAACATCAAATTTTAGCACTTATTCTTTATTCATCTTCTATAAAGGTGTCCCAAATCAGTTGGGTTTCTACAAAATATTAAGAAATTAAATATGCTTTATATATCATCTATCTAAAAAAAAAATAGTGTTTTATCAATTTTTGTAAAATGCAAAATGTTCACATTTTTGCTACAATTATTCTACAAAATATAGAATATCTTTTCTTTAAAATATTTTAACTTAATTCATCTTTCGTTTCCTCATTCTTTTGTATAATATTTAAGAAGCTAATGTGAGTGGTATAAATTAGGCAAAAAGAGCAATTATATATGAGTGTTACTAAGTTGAATTTTATACGATTGAAAATGTTATGATTAATAATCAATTTATAATGTAGTCACACTTTACTTGCACGATAATATAATTGCTGAATAAAAAATGACGGGAAATTGTAATATTGTTGGGCATATATTCCCACAAACAACGAAATGATTACCAATCAAAACTTTGGAGTCTGTATTCAAAGAACAAATATCTTCTGCATTAAGGAAGAATTTATATAAATTAAACTAAAGAAATAAATTAAGGCCATTATTTCAAATATATATACTATTTTTCTCTTTTCAGATATTATTAAACAACTAAATTAATAAAGGCTGCTGAAGGATCGGACCGATACCCTTCCTACATTTGCCATCTTAAAGCTAATTTGTAGAATTTTTATTATAATTCTCTAATTCAAATATATTAGAAAAGTGAAAACATTTTTTAAGCAGTTTTTTGTTTTTAAAATTAAAAAAGTGAAAATATTTTTTAAAAACATGTTCTATAAAGCTGTTTTTGCTTTTTAATTTTTTAATTGAGAATCAAAATTTTAAAAACAAAAAAACAATCACTTTCAATATTTTTTTAAATTTTTTTTTTCAATTAATATTTTGGACTCCGATAAGACCCGGACCCAAATCCTCTCTCACGGCTCTTGTGGTGAACCCGACCTCTGACCCGGATCCGAATTCGACCCCGAACCTAGACCCGACATAAATAAAATAAAAAAAATGAAAATAAAAATGAACTTTACGGAACACACTTTTGTTTTCTGTTTTTAAAATTGAAAAACAAAAATTTTATTTTCATTTTATGATTAAAAAATTAGAAAAGAAAAGTGTTACCAAACGGCACCTAGATTAATAAAGGCTGCTGAAGGATGGACTGATACCCTTCCTACATTTGCCATTTTAAAGCTAATTTCGTAGAATTTTTATTATAATTCTTTAATTCAAATAAATGTTTTTTAATGAGGAAAAGAAAAACCATACTAATTGATTGATTGAAACACTCATTCATTCAATATGTAATTATTAAGAAAAAGTTTAAACAAATTAATGAATGATTTGAAATTAGCTTTTAATTATTTTTTATATGGATTATTCTGATGAAGCCTTAACATATGAAAAGCAATGAGAATGAACAAAAACTTGTTTACAACATTTACTTTTTCAAGATTAGAAAAAAAAAAAATTGCTAAGCATTTAGAGATAAACCCGAAAATCGGACAACACACCTGGGAGAAAATCATATTTAAATGAGAATTTATTCAGAAAGAAGAAGAAAAAATATACATGAACATATACAAGTGAGTTGTGTGCTATATATTAGAATTGAGAATAAAGACAAACAAATAATGTACACTGTACAGTTGCACTTAATTAAACCTATAAGGAAAAAAGGGCATATTAATGTCCGATTCGAATTTATTACCTCATAATAATAACAGAATTTGTAGTATTAATTATAATTTTATATCATGCTTGATGATGATTATTGTTAATTTAGTTGTGTTATTTACTTTTCTTTGACCGCAGTATATTTGATGATGAGAGTAATTCTCCAACATACGTACAAAAAAATAAATAAATAAATAAATAAATAAATAAAAAAAAAACACTCAACCCCACACATCCACTTTCAAATGATTTGAGTGAGTATTCATATTAAATTATAAATAAATATTCTTTTGTTGTTGTAAATAAATGTATTTTTATGGAAAAGAAAATACAAAAAGTCAATTGAACAATATATATGACATTGTTTTTTGAAAGGAAATACACTTATTGTTGATGTTAACATGTTTGACAACTGGCAAACTCATCCATAAAATAGATAATACAGAAAATAAGATAACCTCAAATTATATAAATCAATCCACTTATATCCCAGTTAAAAACCATACTATATAGCTATACAATTCTTTTGCTGCTGAGTCACAATCTCATTATAGGTCCATGGTCCCACTTTTGCATGCTGATGTGTCATCTTCATCTCTTGGTTTGTTCATTGTTGTGTAGCATGTATATGTTTGTAGTCATATGTAGACTGTAGTGTAGGTTGCTGTAAATTACTTTTTCTATTAATACACATGAATTAATCTTAAGATAATCAAACACATCAATTATCACTAAAGTTGAAGTAATAGGCCTAAACCTGGGCATGTACCATAATATATAGGTCAACAAATAGGAACATACAATCAATGGTTTTTTTTAGAAAAGGCAATGAAAAAGTTAGTTTATAACTTTCAATGTTCAAAAGAATCTAGTCTCTAGTACTCCTATCTTTTGGTATTATTAGCAATTAATTGTTGAGCAACAATTAATACATATAGCAAATATCTTTACAAACACAATGGATAAGGCAAAATTTGAGGACTCATACCATCACACACACATATATATATATATATAAACATGTATTGGATTGTGTAGGGACGTCACCACAGATGGCCTATAGTTTTGTGATATTGGTGTCTTCTCTTCTCTAAGAATATATGTGTGGCAATTCAATCCTCAAAAAGAAGATAACGTGACCCTTTTTCCCCCCACTCAAATACTCAATTTCCCTTTAAATAAAATAAATATTTTTAAAAAAATCCCATATTGTTAGTTAATTAGTTTCCTTGCACTTCAATGCGAAGCTATCCAATTCTGCAAAGGTTTATTGTTATTGGGAAACTTAATAAAGAAAAATAAGATAATTGGGCCTATCCCTTTATCCTCTACAGTTGGGCAACATTTAGTTTGAAAACACATGGCTTTGAGAAAATGGATAACTCATAACCGATTCATATACACAAACACATGCAACTATAAGCTCCTTACAAGAGAAAGAGGTCGTTTTCTTTCTCTTATTCTTTTAATTGTGGTTATGGATAAGCTTTCAAAGTCTCATATAACTCATATATATGTGCCCCCAAAATAAGATTTGTCCTTGCTGATAAGAAATTATTACAAGAATAATGTGATTAGCCCCTCAACTAGTTTAATAATTTGCGAGATAGTATTAACAAATGGGTTTCTTTCTTTTTTTTTTTCTAATAAAAACTTTATTTATAATGATAGTGAAAGGCATGCATGCATATATGCCCTTTTGGAGAATTTGAAAGGTTAGAGAAGCCACTCGTATATATCATCTTTGAGACGTGGAGGTGGACCCCATTTCCGATTGATGATCCCAAATGACAATGACTCATATATGGTTGGACCCCTTAGCACCAATTCCATAGAAGAAGTGGAAATTTCAAGATGTCAATTTCATAGCTGAACATTTCTTTTTTGGGGTAATATAATAACATGGGTTTGGCCCCATATATATTGGTAAGGATTTTACTTTAATTAGTGCATAATGTAAATAAATAATAATAATGGGATTGAATTCTAAGTTAGCAAACTTCATTATTCAAAGCATTCAAATTTTAAAAAATATATCTTCGACTTGAAGAGAAACTCAAAACAAAAATGTGTTGGTTACGAACTAATAAAAAAGTAAAAATGGTGAAATATAATTTCAGCATTATGTTATCCAAACTGTGTTTTTTATTCTTGGTAATTGTGTTACACGTTTAGATGATGTCAACACAAGAACATGATTAACTTCAATATTTAAACACTTAAGTGACTTAGTAGGATTGAAAATATAAGAATGAAAATGACCATAAGAATAAGAATAGTAAGGGAATGGAATAAAATTTAAAATATACATAAAAAAATTGATAAACAAAATTATTAAATTTTTTCTTCCCGTGCATTGAAGAATAATATTCTAATGCTTTAATATGCAACCAAACAAAAGAATAGAATAAAAATTGTTTCATTTTTTTTTATTCCATTTTATTACCTCCAACCAAACGTGAGTAAAACAAAAACAAGATACTTAAGTGCCTAGTTATTAATACTTTACTGTAATGAGTAAGATGTCAGCAGGGAAAATCTAAATTTTCCTACCTTTAATCAAGTTAGAAGAAAAATACCTACCTAACTTTTTTTTTTTTTGATAACTAATAACTAAATACCTACCTAACTTTGATTCTTCATCTTCTTCTCTTTTTTCAACATTAGTTTTTAGAGGATCATGTTTTTGAATGTTTAAATTAAAAAGAAAGGATATTTGCGGTGAAAAAAGTATTTAATTATAACCTTGTAATACAAATTAATTTTTTAGAGGAGAAATTAATCAAATTATTATATTTTGGCACTAGTACAAAGTTATTTTTCTTGTTGTGAAAGTACTCAACGCATAAACACAGTATTAAAAATAATTTGAGTACTTAACTATTACAAATATAATAATATTTGTATCGGCAAAAGAATGATCTGAATAGTTAATAATTAGGGATGATTTTATAAATATACAAAAATATAATTATATGGAATTTTAAATATTTTTATAGTTTTTAAGATTTTTTTTTATAGAAAATATAGTTTTTTGATGTATGTTTATATTGTATTTTTATTATTTTGTTATTTGTATATTTATTTTTATGTTGTTTAGATATTTATGTGATTTTATTTCTTTAATAAAATTTTACTAAAAAATAGTAATTTATGTCATTTTTCTTAATATTTATAAACGAAGTAATTTTACTTCACCACTAAAAAGACAACGTAAATACTTAAATTCAACAAAGGTAATAAATAACTAATGTAACTTTGCCGTAAATACGTGGAATTTTGTAAAGTTATTTGCTGATAAATTTGAAAAAAGTAAAATGAAAACACAACAAAGTAGCCAAGCAGGCCTTGAAGGCCCAAATGTAGGACCAGACCACACTGTAGAGCGATATATGGCAGCAGTACTTGGACTACGTCAGGGATAAGGCCCACAAAATCCACTTATTCGACTATTCGAGACGTGGACAGCTGGGGCTTATTTTTTGTTAAGCTTTTTCCTTTTCTTCACAAAATTATGTTATTTTAACGAAAATAAAGTGTGTGATAGAGAGTATATGGACACATGATTATTAGAATTTTTGATAAATTTTTATTTAAGGACAATAATAAAGAGTAACCCAACTTTACTCTCTTTTTTCAAATATATATTAATCAAATAATCATTAAAAAAAAAAACTGTAGGTTTCTTTATTTTTTGAAATATGAATGCTATGTGTTTGTTCAATGGTCCTATCCTATCCTACTATTAGAGCTCATCAGGTGACGTGTCATGTTCATCTCTTCTCTATTTATAATTGTGTACTACTCAACTCTGGTCTCATCTTCATCTACTTTCTCCACAACCAAATATAGAAATACATAAAACAATTTTCTTTGATTTTTATAGTATATTAAATATCTATGGATACGTACCTATATATTCTTTTGAAGTCGTTTTCTTGTTTATTTTTTTTGGTTAATTTAATTTGTCTGGCTGTTTGAATTTTTGTACATTTTATTAGTGAGTCTCTGCTCAGTCTAATAATTATCACAAAATGCAGACCGACCTCTTAATTTAAGGATGCTGGGCCTGTTAGTCCAGCTTATACCGTGGCCCTTAAGTCTATAAGTTTAACCTTTAAGGGCCCACCACCATAACCAGCCCAGGCCACCGGACTAGACAAATATTCACCTTTTTAATTTTATACCTTTTCTTTTTTACATTTTAAATAATATCAATATATATATATGTGTAATATATCCCACGTGCCAATTTATATAGAAAATTACAAATTCTCACGTATTTACATTTTTTTTATAACATAATGGGACAATTTAGTCCAAAACTTTAAAATTTTACGGTTTTATTACTTTCATTTTTACCGTATTATATTAGTTTTATTTGTATCTCTATAATCTATTGCAAGACAAGTATATTCTATTTTTGAAAAGAGAATGGAATTTTATTTCTCATTCTACTTTAAATAATATTTCTTTATAGTGAACTTTATCAAATGCCAAGAAATGAGATATCAAACATGTTTAGATTGTTAGACATTTATATGTATAAACTGAAATATATGTATGTGTATATAACATGCGGAATAAATAAACATATACACTATATGAATATAAGGATCGAAATACCTCCAGCCATTGAATCTTGAGCTTCAAACCCACATAAGCTTTGATCTACAAAGGAAATTGACTACCATGGGTAATCGGGCTTCCTCGCTCTCTCAACTCTCTTTAGATGGAATTTATTATGCAGAACGTAATGAGTGAGGAGCCTCGGGGACCGAGACCCTATATTTATAGGTGAGATACTCCATCAAGATTCGCGCCACATTAATTGTCGAATATTTCGACAATTAATTCAGAAATCAAATCAGGTAATGAATATAGAAATCTGACCATATATAGAATATTACATAATTGATTTTGTCAAGATTCAATGAATATAAAATATTCATTTAACAGAAAATCAATTATTTATTTATTTCCTTAAATAGAAAATCATTTCCTTAATTAGAAAATAATTTCCATAAATAAAATATTCTAATATTCTCCCACTTGGTCAGCATTTAAACTAAAATATTCAAACCCAACGTTCCTCATTATATAATAAACATACGAATCATAGCGACATGTCCTCATTATGAATCGAGTATTATCTTCCATGTATTACAATACATTTACTATATAACAATGTACTTTATGTGGCAATGTACTTAAGCGAATAAACCCCAACCCTTATGTTTATTCAGGTCCTCTTACGATAATTTTCTCAGATGAAATTAAGGTGCACATAAATATGAGAAAATATCGAAATTAGAGTTTCATAAAATAATTTTTGGTTGTACAAATAAAAAAAAAACTGCATATGGGTTAACTGAATCCCATATTTACTTTATGATCCTTGAATTTGTGTTGCGGCATGCCTTTAGTCAAGGATCTATGCGATCACCCAACTGGGCCATGCGTGATTAATGACCACTTATCACGCCTTTTTATGGCTAAATACTTAATGTCGATATGCTAGCTTCGACCAAGACTCTTAGAGTTATTAGCCATAAATATCGTAGCCGAATTTATCGCAAAATTTTCTTAATGGCCTAATGAAACCGTAATTCCGAACTCTGTGCCTACTATGAAACTCTATAATACATCATACGAGATGTATCCTCAAAACAATAAATGAATGTGACTTCTAAGGGAAATAACAATCAAGATTCTCTACAATATAACTTACTGGTAATCTTAAGGACGTAATAAAATATTGATTTACGTGAATCAATACAACCAATGAAGTACATTAGAATCTAATCGTTAACTATATTTCCGTATGGTCAATTCATCTTAACAAAATATGTATGAATATAATTTTTAGTATTTTAAAGATACCTCATCACTTTGTATGAAAAATAAAGTGGTCTTAACTTTAGTTATTCTGATACTACTTAACGATCCTGAAACAAATGTAATGCAAAGTCTTATTCAGACTCTTAGGCATACATTAGGCTTCTAAAATAGAAGCAAATGAATGTTCTTAATTTATTCTCACTCCACATCATTTTTCAGATGCTAGTTCGAGTTGAATTTATCACACTTAAAGATAAAAGTTATATCAGATGAATAATACATAATTTTATTTAATCAGAGATGCTGTGGCTACTCTCTAATTAATTAAAATTATATATATTATTTATATTCCTTATCTCAAAATAATAATTTGAGATATGAATTATTTCAACTTATATAGAAAACTTTTATCATCATTTGCAAGTAACATATTGTCTACGTATAAAACAAACATTACTCCCACTAACCTTCTGGTATATAATTATTTCCATAATTCTCTTTTCAAATCTAAAGGAAAAGATAATGAAAATACCAATTTGTGAGATGTTTGTTTTAATCTATAGGTAGACATCTTAAGCTTGCATATGTTCACCACTATTATAGGAAAAATTTTATGGTACCGTATACCTTCTCCTCTAGCTTCACTGCTTTGGAATTGATTCAAACGAGCAACAAATGCCAACGTCTATAATAGAATCATTTATAAAAACAAGTGAGAATGTAAATCTCTTTTGTTATTGATTCTTAGTTCAAAATGAACTTCTTAGCAATGAATATTCTTTTATATCTTTATGTTTCTCAATGTTGCCTAATGAAGATTATTGGTGAAAAAACCTATGCTTAATTAATTTTCTCCACCCCATTAGGCAACTTTACTAAAGATAAACTTTATTGCTCTTTAAGATATTCATTTCTTCATTCGTGGCATATTGTACTAAAACTTCAATTCTTTATCATTCTATAATTTAATTTGTGTCTCAAATTAATATTGTAGTTGAACTCTTATTGTACAAAATGTAATCACTAGAAAATATTGATCTTATTGTTCTAATAAGTCATCTTAAGGATGGACCAACAAACTCTTAAAAGAGCAAATGGTTCAATATGCATGTTATTTTAGCAATTACTAAATAACATAACTTATTAGAATTTTATCAATGGCCTGTAGATTATTAATGATTAGTTATGAATTCTCAATAACCATTAACCTTATGGGTTGTTGTGAATCATAATTAATCCAACACTTGAGGTGGAAGTTTGAGAAAATATGAATGATCTTTCTCTAAAACTAGGTTCCTAGATTGATCACTCCCACTGATCAAGTCAATTCTTAATTCCACAGTTCTAGTATTGTGAGATGGATAATAAAATATGTAACCCTTAAACCTTATAGCTTTTCAGATGAAATATGCTCATTTATGGTTTAGGGCCCAGATCTTTTCTTTGACAATTGTACTCTAACTATATATGGGTATTTATAAAATGTGTACATGTCATCAAGCTCTGCTTTTCAACCTTATCACAACTCAAAATATGTTCGAGAAACAACTTTGTTAGAACACGATTCGATATGTACACCCCATTGTCGAGTATCAATAGACAAAGATTTAGGAAAGATTGGAGTTTGCTATGTAGGCTCCACCCCATGTCCAAAAAATGCTTAGTTTCTTAAATCTGTTACACACTATAATTTGGGTGTACCAAGCATATGTATCGGGCAATGAACCCATGCTTTTAAAGAAACTTTACAAATACACTGGGAGTTTATCCATACTCACGAATTTTAATGTAGTATTCTCCATTTTATATTTGATCTCACTATCTTAATATGCAAAATGCACCATTTCTCTACTTAAGATTTAAATGTCTTTGAAACATATAAATCTATACTTTTGTAGAAAAATTATTTATGTGAGTAATCGTTAAAAAGGAGATGCAAAATTTGAGTCCATGTCTTCAAAATTAATTGACTTGTATGATTTCTAATATGATAGAATTCTAGTATGCACCGATTTTGACTTGTTGGAATACATATTCTTAATGAAATTCACACAAGTTCTAAATAAAGTTAGTAAAATCAAGTGTAATGAAGATCCCCACCATTTACTAACATTTATTCTATTTATGGAGATATGTTCCATAATTTTTGGTGCTATAATGTAGAAGAATTCTTATTAATAACACATTTCTTATTGTCAGATTGAACTTGCATATCTTTATGAGTGACATCATTTGTAGTAAAGACCTTTTAATGTGTCTAAATCAAGTTTCAATAGAATCTGGAACATAAAGGTCTTTGCCAATTTTAAAACGAAGCCCACTACTATATTGCTTGCTTCCTTAAACTTCTAAATGTGAGAACTTATCTTGTCTGTGGATAAGATTTGCTCAATAGCTATCGACTTTCTTAAGTTTATTTGTAAACCTTGCAAGAAATTTATGAATGTGGAATAACAATCTAAAATAATCCACTATGTGTTAATAATCACATTAACTATATTAGAATGAATTCATACACAATAACTTAAAATTTATTGGTGATAATAAAGTGTGATTTATTTTTCTTAATTATACAAAGTAAAAACCGTACATTTTAGATTAAGTTATCGAATAAATTTTTTGGGAATTTCTACCGGTATGGAAGAAATTTATGAATAAGTGATGTAATTAAATTACATATAAAGTTTCGAGGTTTAAATGAATCATGTTTTTACCAATGAATAAACATGCTTACATATGAAATCTTATTAAACAAAAATTGCTCCTGGGCTAAATTTTTAATTTAATAAGATTAGATTTAGATGTAGATTATGATAGATTTACACAATTTATGAAAAACTTAAAGTTTAATATTTCTATCTCAATGAAATGTATGAAACACTTAATTATTTATAAATGTTTCAAAATTTTATACTTTATTATAAAATTATTAAATTAAATCTACATAATTCCCTGTGGGATAAATTAAGAGAATTTAATTTAATATATTAATTATGTAAATATAATAAAATCCATGTAGGGTAAGATTATTATGTTCACATAATTCATGTCCATTATGTGATCTTAATCCACTTAATGTATATAATTTTATATAATTAAGGATGCTGTGGCTACTCCCTAATTATTTAAAATTACGTGGTTCACTCGACACCAAAGTATAACCGAAGATTAAAATTTTATTAAATCCAAAATTGCTCGTGGGCTAAATTTTAAATTTAATAAAATTAGATGAACTTTATGATAGATTTAATTAAACAATTAGTTTTGGAAAATGAAGGTTTATTATCTATCTTAATTAAATTTGTAATAACACTATAAAATTGAATCCTCATAACTCCCTGTAGGGTAAATTAAGAGAATTTAACTTCACATATTATCCTAATTAATAAATAACATAAAATTCTTAGGGGTAAAATTATTACACCTATATAATTAATTACATGTTATGTCCATTAGAGTGAATTTTAATTAATATAAAATTTTAAATAATTAAAGGTATTATGGCTACTCCCTAATTATATAAAATTATATTTTTACTTTCGACATTAGGTATCGGGCTCTACCTAAAAGTAATTTCGTTATTAACATATTAGACAATCACCGAGATTAATGCTCCTAAAGGTGGTCGTCCGAAGATCATTAAAAACCGTTCTAGATATGAGCATTTGTCCCAAATTCATGTTTTCTTATGTCAAACCACAAAATTACTTACATTTTATTCATATTTTATTCATTTTAGGAAGTTTTATGAATATTTTATAAATAATTTTATGAAGTTTTATGAAACTTAATGTGCTATATAAAATATTCAACCTATCTTAATGTTTGAATATTTCTAAATATATCTAGCACTATAAAAGGAATTTATGTATAGCATTTAAATCATACAAATCTAAATTAATTGCATTAAACATAAATTTGCCAAATAAATACAAATTAATACAATTATTGTATGATAATAAATTAAATGCTTAATTCCATAATATATAATTAATTATGCATTTATGACCATATAATATCTTAAATATTTATACTAATAATTAATTTGTATAAATAAGGTAATTATACAAATTAGTACAATTAATTATATGGAATGAATTAAATGCAAAATTAAAGACTATACTTAATGGCAAACATTTTTCAAATTTTATTAATTTAAACAATAAATTACATAAATTTGGTAATAAATAATTAAATGCACAATTATACAAATTGCACAATTATTACATGCCTAAATAAATCATGTAATTAATTACCATATTAAAACAAATTTCCATTTTCAGTTTATACTAAATAACATATTAATTCTAAATATATGTATTAAATTAAAAATGGAAATTAATGAATGTAATTTATTGACTAAATTAACAATAGGAGAATAATTTATATTTCCAAATAAATAAAAAATATATATATAAAAAAAAAATCGAAATTTTTTCCCTTTTTTTTTTTTTTTTTGAAAAATACACTGCCATAAACGACATGATAAAATTTCCTTAAACTTCCAAAAAACATGAAATCAATTCCAAATGAATCTAAATGCAAAATTAAGACATTCATATAGATTTTATGCATCGAAAATACATAAAACAAAGACTTTAAAAATCACCAAAATTTTCTGAAAAATAATTTTGAGATTTCTTTGTTTTTTCAAAGTGGATTTTCATGCTTAGAACAATCTATATTAATATATGAATGTATTAATACATATACAATATATATAATAAATATATATACATATATATACAGAAAAATAAAAATACTGTATGTATATATATAAACATGAAATGTATATATGTATATATTTGTATATAGCATTTAGATATATAAATAATATATATATATACAACATATATACGTAATGAAATGAAGAAAAAAAATATATATATATATATATGAATATATATATACGAACCGAACGAATAAACAAGATATATTTACGAAAATATATATGTATATATATAATTGGGATTGAATGAATATGAATATATAAATATATACACAAACGAAAATAAATATATATATCAACACTGAATTAAATATATATATATATATATAAACACTGTATATACGAGTATATATATATATATGAAACTCAAACTAAAATCAAGGCAGAGATAAAAACCGCTCTGATACCAACTGTTATACATTTATATGTATAAACTGAAATATATGTATGTGTATATAACATGCGGAATAAATAAACATATACACTATATGAATATAAGGATCGAAATACCTCCAGCCATTGAATCTTGAGCTTCAAACCCACATAAGCTTTGATCTACAAAGGAAATTGACTACCATGGGTAATCTTAGCTTTCCTCGCTCTCTCAACTCTCTTTAGATGGAATTTGTCGTTATGAACGTAATGAGCGAGGAGCTCTGACCGAGACCCTATATTTACAGTGAGATACTCCATCCGCATTCGCGCCACATTAATTGTCGAATATTTTGACAATTAATTCAGAAATCAAATCGTGTAATGAATATAAATTCGACCATATATGTAATATTACATAATCGATTATTCCGTATTCAATGAATATAAAATATTCATTTAACAGAAAATCAATTATTTATTTATTTCCTTAAATAGAAAATCATTTCCTTAATTAGAAAATAATTTCCATAAATAAAATATTCTAATATAGATAACCAGAAGAAAAACATGTAAAATAACTAGTAAAAAAGAGGTGATTTTTGAATACTCAAATAACAAATATTACTAATTGGGACCACAATAGAACACAATTAAAAATTTAATGGTAGTAGAAAGTGACTATTTAGTAATGATGAAGAAATTTCCACCGTACAAAAAAACATGTGTAAAAAGCAACGAAAAATTGATTTATATATCTCTTTAGGGTATTATTTTCAAGTTTTGTCGTATCCTATTATTAAATTCTAAAGGAGGGAAGGAAAGTAGATTAATTATATACACTAGATCACTCATGTTATAATAAGGGTTAATAATAGGCACTGTACTATATTGGTAGCCAAGAGATGAAGCGGCACGTGCGAGGCACGTGAGCGTGAAATAATAATTAGGGAGGTTTGGATTGAATGTGAACGTAGAATTGTATTGTATTTTGTATTATTTATGGTCCAGTCTACATTCAAAACATGGCAAAGGCAATTACAGTAAATATTATAGTAATAATTTATTATATGAGCTGGGTTGTTCTGGCTAGTGGCTGCTGCTGCCTTTGAATTTGGATTTGAAGAAAATAGTCAAGTTGTTATATCATAAGTGGGCCAATTGGTCATAACCGTAGTCTAATTATTATTGTTGGGAGTTTATAGTTGAGTTAATATTACTCTTTTTCAATCTTGTAAAATATTCTGCAAATAAAAAATAGTATTATTTGTGTCATAAAATATTAAAAAATTTAAGTTTGTAACTAGTATAAATTTAATGATTATTTTTACTTATTTAAAACTTTAAATATTTATACTACGAAAATTCTCTTTTTGTATTTTTTTTTTAATAAGAAAAACCTTTCATACAACTTTTACGAAATGAATTCTACAATTTTATATTAATTATGGTAAAGATCATTCATATAGGGAGTATGGAGTGTAAAATTTTGATTTATATTGGTAAAAAAAGAAGTGATGTAATTTTATTAAAGGGCAAGCAAAACCAAATTTGTTTGGGTTTGGCATTAGGTAACTAACAGGTACAACAAACAAGAGAGGAAACCAAATAAATTAGTGGAAGACAGAATAGAGGATTAGATGCTTTCGATCTTCCCAAAATCAATAGCATTGACTTTTTGCATCCAAATTAGGACCCATCAATGAGCTCGTTTTATGTTTTGTCAGAAACTGCAATAATCAATTATTAGTTAATCAATATTAATTTAATTTAAACTCTAATTCCTCATTTGTTTTGTCAGATTTCCCTGGTAAAAAATAAAAAAAAAAAAACCCATAACCTAACCAAAGAAAAATAATTGGAGCTTGTTCGGAGTGTTCTATTTTATCTTTATTAATTAATTGCTGATAAGATTGGTAGTGTAAGTTTCAATATTGATTCGACACGAACCAATAATAAGCTTTAAATTATAGTAATGATAATGATGTAATTAAAATGCCAGATATCATTGATTGGAAAATAATGAAAATGACGTAAAAATCATGAAAAAGAACATTTGGATCTGATTTATTATGTATGAAATGAAGAAATTAAAGAAAAAAAAAAAAAAAAAAAAGATTCTACCTCATACCAATATGGAGCTGGTGCAGATTTACTTGACTATACTTAATTTACATTTATTGAAATATCACTCTCTTTTTTTTAGTAGTAATAATAGTAATACTATTGGTAATTAATTAAGTTTGAAAAGTAGTAAAAAAAGAGGATGAAATAAATTTAAAAAGGAAAGAAAGAAAGGAAGGGCATATCACATGGGTTATGAGACTGTATTGCACTAAGAGGAAGGGAGAAGACAAAGACAGGACCAGCAAAGCACCGAAAGGCATTGTGTCCACACGCTTATGAGTTATAACATTTACTATTATTAGCCTTCAATATATGTTCTCTAGTCTCTACTCTACACATATATATGTAATGTAGATATTATCATTACTAATATTGTTTTTTCTGCTATATATATATACATTAATTTTAATTTCCCAAATAAATGAATCGTTTTAATAATCTATAATATATACTATCGTACAAATAAATGAAAGATATAGTGACTCTGATATCAAACACCAACTATATATATTTATCATGAACTATTCAGCAAAAAGAAAAAAAAAACTCTTTAATAACATCTCTCCCAGTTAAAAAAAAAATTAAAAATCAAAATAACAGCTCTCTTTCACAATTATATTAATTTTTTTTGACTAAAAATTAATATTTATTAGTGGCAAAATATGTATATCACTGATATAATATACTTTTAGTTCATAATCTAATATATATAACAATCAAATTTGTTAGGACTAAACATATTTATTATAAACAAATATTATTTTGAGCAGATAAGTTATTTTCTTTCCTTGATGGGGTATCTTTATTCTTATTAATATTATTTTGAGCAAATAAGTGATTATTCCTTGATGATAATGTTTTTATTCTTATTATTTTGAGCAGACAATTAAGTTATGTTCTTGATGGTGTTTTTATTTTTATTATATAAATAGATTCTTGTTTTTCTTTTTATATATATTTCCTTACAAATGTATATTTTTTATTTATTTGCTATCAAAATACTTTTGCCTTATAGAGCTTTTAAAGGAATTAATTAGTACAAACAAATTTTCAAGCACATTGTTTTACTATAATAATCATAATTTTATCACTAGACTAAATTAATTTGTTTAGCAGATTGCGTTTACCATGAGAGATACTTATTCTAAGATCATTGTTAGAGGTTATAATAAGTTTGTTTTCAATTTTTTAAGAGTTTTTCTAATCTGCATTATTCATAGATATTGATTGTGCATGCATGCTTTTAGTGTGAATAGACTTTGTTTAATTAGTTAGAAGATATTCTTTTTATTTCTGGAATATTTTTTATGACATTGTGATTATTTTATTGTCATTAATTGCTTTCAAAAAAAAATGTTAGGACTAAAATACATTTTTTTGTACTAATTTCAATCACAAGAAAATACAATTTTTGTGACTAATTTTAGAACTTTCAGTGATTAACATAAATATAATGATTTTGTTTTAGTCCTAAATGGAGATCTTCTTTTTATTATTATTTAATATAAGATAGTCCTTATGATATAATTTAGAAAATTGTTATAAGATCTTTTCATATAGTTTTTTTTGGTCACTTGGTATAGTTAATATACAGTGGTCTCCTGGGTTGAGTAAAAGTTAATAAACGTAATTAATAAATCCTTTGTTTTTGAACTTTGAGCTGACATAGATTTTTTTTTCACTGGTTTTAATTATTAATATTTATTTGCAGCATTAACAATAAAACAAATCATATTTATTTGTTAATTAATATTATATAAAGCAAACATACCATTGCCAATGCCATAACATTCCCTCTAATCTATATCACTTATTGGAGCCTTAATTTTAGTTTTATTTTCTTGGGGCTTCTCTCATAATATTTATTCTCTATTTTTGGCTACTTAGCTTCAAATTCAATCAAACTAGCTTAATTAATTAATTAATGCACGTGAAATTATATGGTACTCTGCCTCATTATTGTACTTTACTACTTCCTATAATATATGTCAATAATATATATAAATCCTTAATCACATTCTACTTTAGAAATAATTGTTTATGTTTGTGCAAATATGTACTGCAAATCATTCAACCCTTAATTGATGACCACCTACAACTACTGTAACAGACTTTTTATTTATGATAATTTTGGATAAGAAATTCAACTTCGTGTTTGGGTATTTTGGCTCAAGTACTTTTACATAGGGAAATTTCATTAATTGACCCTAATAAAATACCCCATTTCAAAATTTATACCCTCCACTAATTTATACAAATTAATTCCATTATTTTCCAAAACTACCCAAAATACCCTTTTATTTTAATTTTCCCTCCCTAACTCTTACTCTTCTCACTCTCTCTCTTCGTCCTTCTCTCTTCTTCCTCTCTGTCAACCGACCCACCCCCCACACCACACCAATATCTCAACCGACCCACCCCCACGACTAAACCCAGACGCCGACGACGACGACCCACCCACAGATGCGACCCCACGACGACGACTAAACCCACCCCACGGCTAAACCCACAGACGCAACCGAGGACGACGACTCACCCCCACGACGCGACCGAACCACCCACGACGACCCACACAGTTCCACATTGATCCACGACGATCCACGGCCACCCACGACCACGAACCACCGAGGGAACCCAAATTATAACCGTAAGTTCTTTTCTCATTAAAAATTTGAATTTTCATAGATTTGGATGCGAATTTGTGTATGTTCTTCAGATAAGATTGTTTTAAATTGTGTATTCGAATTTGGATGGTTTTCTGCATGTTCATCAGTTGTGTCTATTTGTTAAAACAATGTTATCAATGAGATATCGATAGGATATCGACAAAATGACCTTTAGAAATTTTTGTGTGTTAAAGTGTATCGATAGGATGTCGATAGTGTGTCGATAGAATGTCGACAGATGTTGAGTGAAATTTTTTTGAACTGGATTTAGTGTTTAAATTCATTTTGTCGACCATATGTCGATTGTATGTCAATACGTTGTCGACACAATTTAAATTCATTGTTTTAATTTGTTGTCGACAGCATGTCGATTGTATGTCGATATATTATCGACACTTTATGCTGTTAATTTCTATGTGATATATCGACTCCATGTCGACACAATGTCGACACAATGTCGATAATATTGTGTGATGTTGTGTTGGGTTGATTTTATTGGAATGTCGACAGCATATCGATGGTATGTCGATATGATGTCGAACAAATTATGTTCTT
Source organism: Cannabis sativa (assembly GCF_029168945.1). Taxonomy (NCBI): domain Eukaryota; kingdom Viridiplantae; phylum Streptophyta; class Magnoliopsida; order Rosales; family Cannabaceae; genus Cannabis; species Cannabis sativa. The sequence continues at coordinate 41,469,032 of NC_083601.1, forward strand.
ACTTACTGTTTGATAATGTCGACAGAATATCGACAGGATGTCGATATTTTGTCGACCATTTTTTTAAATTTTTTTATTAACATTTTTTTAGTTTTTAGTTTTTCAGATGACTCCCAGAGCATAATTCCAGCATCGGAACATTTTACTGGCCGTGTGACATACAGAGGCACCAGAACTTTTGCGAAAATTAAGTCTTGGTTTGAGGAGTACAACTTGAATAACACGACGAAGGAAAGCCGTTTTGGCAACTTTTATAGATTTGGATGCGAATTTGTGTATGTTCTTCAGATAAGATTGTTTTAAATTGTGTATTCGAATTTGGATGGTTTTCTGCATGTTCATCAGTTGTGTCTATTTGTTAAAACAATGTTATCAATGAGATATCGATAGGATATCGACAAAATGACCTTTAGAAATTTTTGTGTGTTAAAGTGTATCGATAGGATGTCGATAGTGTGTCGATAGAATGTCGACAGATGTTGAGTGAATTTTTTTTGAACTGGATTTAGTGTTTAAATTCATTTTGTCGACCATATGTCGATTGTATGTCAATACGTTGTCGACACAATTTAAATTCATTGTTTTAATTTGTTGTCGACAGCATGTCGATTGTATGTCGATATATTATCGACACTTTATGCTGTTAATTTCTATGTGATATATCGACTCCATGTCGACACAATGTCGACACAATGTCGATAATATTGTGTGATGTTGTGTTGGGTTGATTTTATTGGAATGTCGACAGCATATCGATGGTATGTCGATATGATGTCGAACAAATTATGTTCTTACTTACTGTTTGATAATGTCGACAGAATATCGACAGGATGTCGATATTTTGTCGACCATTTTTTTAAATTTTTTTATTAACATTTTTTTAGTTTTTAGTTTTTCAGATGACTCCCAGAGCATAATTCCAGCATCGGAACATTTTACTGGCCGTGTGACATACAGAGGCACCAGAACTTTTGCGAAAATTAAGTCTTGGTTTGAGGAGTACAACTTGAATAACACGACGAAGGAAAGCCGTTTTGGCAACTTTTAGAATTATGAGTCTAGGAGCCATCTAAAAAAATAAATAACAAATCAATATTACTTCCAAAAAATTAACAAATCGTCGACATAATATCGACATCATGTCGATATTATGTCGACATCATCAAACAACCAATATAAATTAAAACATGTCGACAACATATCGACAATTTCAAGAGGACAACAATTTCACAACATGTCGACATAATATCGACATCCTGACGATATGCACTCGATAATACACTTAAAAGCAACATCCTAATCTTGTCGACAACACATCGACATACTGTCGACAATTAAGGGCAAAAAATAAGCTAAACCCTCAATCGACATCCTATCGACATACACACGATATTCTATCGACATACAATAACAACAATACAATGCAAACAGACATAAATTCTATCGACATCCTATCGATATTCTATCGACATCCTAACGACATACAATAATTGCAATGCAATGTAAACAAACACCAATTCTATCGACATCCTATCGATATTCTATCGACATGTCATCGATAACCCTGTAACAATCACAGATACCATTGAAACACCAACATCTACAACCTAAAGGGCACAAAATCTATAAAAAATCCACTAATCTCAACAACATGCAATAATTGGCATCCAAAACTATGAAAAATATATTTTTTTCAAAAAAAACCTTACCTTTGAATGAAATTGGTGGTGGTGGCGACGGGTCCTGCTCGTGGTGGTGGTGATGGCCTCTGTTCTGTGTCGACGAGCACGGGTAGTGGTGGTTCGTGGTGGATTTGACGAGCACGGGTCAAATTTGCAACCGACCGAGAGAGAGAGAGAGTGAAAGAGAAAAAAACGGAGAGGGAGGTCGTTGTCGTCGTCGTGGTTGTTGGGTTCGGCGTGGTCGTGGTCGTGGTCGGGTTGGGTTGGGTTGTTGGGTTGGGTTCGGCGTGGTTGTTTTGTTTCGTGGGCAGGGACGAAGAGGAGAGGGAAAGACGGAGAGAGAAACGGAAAAACAGAGAGAGAAAGAAAGAGAGAGTGGGAAAATTAAATGTAAGGGGTATTTTGGGTAGAATTTAAAAATAGTGGAATTGTTTTGTACAAATTAGTAAGGGGTATAAAATTTGATATGTGTTGTATTATTAAGGCTAAAAAATGAAATTTCCCTTTACATATATGGCCTCATAGAGTATATGGAAAATTAATTATATGAGTAATGATTCACACATATTTATATTGTACGTAATTAATAATAATTTGAATAATTAACTCAACAACACAATCTAAGATAATGTAGTCTCTACCTAAAATATATAAAATTAATTCAATACAATTTTTTAAAAAAAATTAGAAAATTATTTCACATTTGTATATATATCAAACAAACGATAATTGCATAGAAATTAATGTTTTATATTTATAAAGTATGTACATGTATATATATGTGCATAAAACATCATGATCTAAGCATAACTTGCTTCAAGAAATTGAAAAGGGTTTTTAGATAATGTAATGGATTGGTTAGTTGGGTCTTTAATGCCATAATGGGGAGTTTCGAGTAGTTATGTCTTGCAAGATACATTCTCTTATTATTTCAGTTTTAATTTTCATAAACACCATATTTTAGCATTACTTTCTCTACTTTGTTGATGCTTCAAAACACAGTTTCTATACTTTAATTAGCTTTTTCTTTTTCGCTTATATATTTTATTTCAAAAACCAAAATTCTTTTCTCTCTCTTCCTTTAGTTAACCATCTCACATAGTGCCCCATTTTATTTAATGGAGGTTAGAAACAAGGAAAATCCCTGCATTAATATATTAAAGTATATATAATAAAAACCTGTTATGGAAATTTCCATATATTCTGTGTGAGTTGTGACTTATAAAATCAGCAATAATTTAATTACTTTCTAGAATTATTTATCAATCTATGATTTTTATTATTATTTTAATATATATACACCGCTATATTAATAAAAACTACAGTATAACCTCTATTTAAGAATATTCTATTCAAGAATAATCTCTAATATTTGTTATAAAAAAATCAAGTCCCAATTTGGGCCAGTTATATATAAGAATAACTTATAAATTGTAATTAGTTATATATTTTTTAAGTCCCTTATTACCAAAGTATACCTCTATATAAGAATAATTACATCTTAATAAAAATATATACATGTATTTTGTAAATTTATTTATGTAAAATTAATAATTTTATTTTAAATTATAATACATGTATGAATATTATATTTACTCTAAAATATATCTATTATGATATAGTATTAATGATTATTTATTGTTATTATTGTTACGTTGATATTTTTTAGTTTTTTAATTTTTTTTTCTAGTGTAACTCTATTTAGTTATAACCTCTCAATTAGAATATAATTTACTTGGTCCCAAATGTATTCTTGGATAGAGGTTCTACTATAATATAAAACCGCGTTCATTTATGGATTGTATTTTATACAATACATACATTATACACAAATAAATTATTTTATAGATATATATGATTCTCTTCCAAAACTAGCTAGCTAACATGTTTGACGATAATAAGAGTCCTCGTTTGCCACGACAGTGAGGAACATATAACACAACATCTTTTTTTCTGATTCTATATAATATAATAATATGCACGATTCAATACTTTTTTTAAAAAAAAAATAAAAATAATTAACAAATCGGGAACGTAAGGCTCCATCCACATTCATAAGACGAAAATAGCCTCGACTACATTAACATATCTATTCTATATAAAGTGTGCCTATATAACTGAAATTCTCAGTTTATGAAAAATTTATGGGTCACTTTTAATTTTTATTTAATATAATAATAAAATAATAATAAAACAAATCCTATTAATATTTGAACAGATATTAAATATTGGAGAATCACAACCCACAACAATAATCGCAACCCTCGTGGTGGTTCACTCCATACTAATAGTAGTAAAGCCAACAATCGGGTTCGTCTAAGCAGTGGCTTTGATCACCATAAGGCTCAATTCGTTCGTGATTTGGAATTGGAGGGCTTTTCTGCATTGCAAGACTTTCGTACCACTGATGCTCGTACCGTGGCCCCAAATGGAAGTGACACAGCTTCATACGGGCGTAGCAAGCTTCTTGGATTTCCTAACCATTCTTTGCCCCGTGAAAAAATTGTTGTTGCAGTTGATGTAGACAAGGGTATTTTTCTGTCTCAAGCTTTTTTTTTAATGCTTTTCTTTAATGTTTGAAACTCTCATTTTTTTACTTTTGTATGCCATTATAATTATACCAGTTTTTTTTCTTTTGGGTAGAATTGTCAAAAAAGCTCAATTTTGACGATAAAAGTCTTTACTTTTTTAATGTCTATCATCACCTCATTTGACAAATTTATTGAAGTGGGAAAAAGTGTAGCGATCTTTCCTTTCTTTCTTTACAAATTACAAGTTTATAGTAGCTGTGTATTAAGGCATGGGGTTCTAACTTATGTAGGTTTTTCTATCTGTGAGTGGGGTTTATTAGGGTCTGACACATGGTTTGTGCTCTTTCGTTTTTAGTTCTGGGAAACTTTGTGTCGGCTTTGAACAGGTTTATTGCGGACCGTTATTCTTTAAACCATTCAGTTTTGGAATACCATGTGTATGAGTTCTTCAAGGTATATCTCGTTACCACCTCATTAGTATTTCATGGTCCATTATATTATTTGACACATTTTTAGTCTTTCTGTCTTGTGTGGTCTTTTGAAATTTTAATTCTTTAAGATCCTTCCTGAAGAGACTAGAACAACATATGTTTTCTGCAGTTCGACTTGAGATAATGTAGTATCAGTTGGTGTCAACTTCTTAATAACTTTATCACATATTTTCCTTGTCCCTATACATATTTTCCGAAGATGGTAGAGACATTAAAATCAACAATATCAGAAGTAGCATCATTATAAATGTCGATGAGATGAGTTTTGCCATAGTTATACATCCAATAGAAGGCTCCCCATTTGGAGGCAATGGCTGCGTTGTACTAGGCTTCATTTTTTGGTGCACCTGTCCCCAATGAAACCACTAACATGTATTTTCCATCCATCATTCCTAAACCCTCATCATCTGATTTCCTTATTGCTATATCTCTTAAAATGTGGCTTATGCTCAACATCGTCTTTTAATAATGAAATTATTAAAACAAAACATTTATTAGTACTCACGATAAAAAAGAAAGTACTATACTTTGAATTAATAAATGCTATAATGATTTAATTTAAATATATAATAATAATTAATTATAGAAGGAGTTTTTTATTCATTCATATATATATATATATATGATAGTTTATTACTAACTCTAATACACCTTTTTATGTAAGGAAATTTGTAGATTTTAGACCGACAAGATTCTAAACTGAATAAAGTTATATTTTAATACCAATTGATAATAAAAGATAACACGTCCATCTTATTTAGTTCGCCATAAAGAATTTAAAAATTAAATATTTATGTATTCCTTTTCCTATTATAATTTGGACATTCTCATTCTAATTTATATCAGAGCTAGCTGAGAATAATAATATATGTCATCAACCTAAAACCCAGTTATATCTCATCTCTTCTCTCTCTTTTTTTTTTCAATTCTAATATATATAACAGAATCATATACCCTCTAATTTTATTTAAAAACGAAAATTCAAAAATTCAATTAACACATACATTTTGATTTAGGGTTGTCTCTATCGTCACGCGACACGAGTACCTTCAAAATTAATCCTCAACTCCCCGAGGCAGAAGCACTGAAGGAATGGAAATACTCGTAAAATCAAATACACATACTATTATAGCTACACATTTTACAAAAAAAATTAAATTTTTGTATACTATATTTATAATAATACTTACTCTATTTTAAGGGCGGAGAGTAACGAAACAGAAATTAAAAACGCAATAGCAAACTGCTTGACATATGAATCTTCTCCAAAATCTTTTGTTAGATTACACGAAATAGTGACTAACATCCAAATTTTAGAGTTGACGAAAAATCTGCAACTGAATGAGGTAAAAACTACTATAATATTTACTTTATAAAACTTTCGTTTTAATATCTTACTATTATTAACACCATTTGATTTGGATGTAGAAAAAATACTTTTGGATTGAGGCGGCAATAAAAATAACTGATACTCTCCAAAATTTTTATTACATGTCATGTGACGCATGTCATAAAAAATAGATTTATACAATCGCGATGAGAAAACCATATGTGACAAGCCAACATGCGGCCAAGAAGGATTTCCTACAACATGGTATATTACAAAAAACATATGATGTTATTGAAATTAAGTTAAAATAAAAAAAAATATACTAACAATCTTATTATGCATTTTACCGTGCTAAAGCATATGTTGAACTTGATGACAATACAACAAAGAGCCTATTTGCTGTCATGTTCGCAGATATTGTGGAAAAAATATTTTCGTGTAATGCTGCCCAACTAATGAAATATACTGCAGAGGTGTAGTTTTTAAAAAATAAAATAGTTTTACTTGCCTTTCATAAGTTGATTTTTTAATTAAATAAATTATGCACATGTCTAATCATCTTAAATGAAAATACATCACTGTTTGCAGTATCACCGCCGCTTTGTTGACACTACCATATTCAATTTATCAAAGAAAAAATGGATAATCCAGATATATGCGGACCCGGCTAGAATGAAAAGTGCAAAATAAAAAAATTACACTATTGTCTCTATCAAAGAAAATGAAGATTGAAATCCACCAATGACTATCATTAGTTTTCTTATCTACAATTTTTAGACTAATGCTATCTTCAATTATCAACAATTTAGAGATTAATTTTTAATTTTCATTTTATCTTACCTCATTTAAGTAATGTTTCTTTAAATATTGGAACATCAATTTTTAGTTTATTTTTGGATTAACTTAAGAATATATTTAAATCATTATTAAGCTTTCTTATGTATTCCATTCAGTATTCAATAATAATCTCACTTTCAAATAACATAGAAAAAACCTAGCATAAAATTTAATATACGTGCCTCGCACGTAGTTTTTTGCTAGTATATATATATATCTATATAGAAAGAAAAAATACTTGAAAAAAAATTGAATTGGCTTTAATTAGGTTTATTAATGTTGGTATATATGTGGAGCAGTAGGTGTTCGTGATAATAATTAATGCCTTGGATTAGCTGATGAGTGGCAAGTGCGTGCAAGTTTTTATTATAATGTTTTTCTTTTATATATATGCAACATTAAATAATTGTAATTTATTATTTTTTTTTTTTGAATGTTTTTCTCTTTTATAATTAACCTGTGTTATTCATTAAAGGGAAAAGGGAAAAGGGAAAATTGAAAAGTGAAAGTTTATTACTATTAGTAATATTACAAAATTTATATATACAAACAATTAGGCTACAAATCACGCTTTATCTTATTGTTATTAATTATTATGTGTGGTGTAAGGAGAGAACCTAATTAATTAAGTTTGGTCCATTTGGGTCGAACATGTCTCACATATAATTAATATTTAATTGTTATATATTATAATTAATTAATAATACAAAGAGATTAGTTAGCTAGTGCAAAGAGTTTGTCGTACTTACAAGTACACTACACTACTACACACATCACCCAATACAATTTTAAATTTTATGTTAAACAAGTTTAAAAATTCAACAGTTTTTATACCAATTTTAAGATTTTCTTATTGTGAAATATGTTGTAATTATTTTTCTATTTCTTTTTAGATTTAAAAAAAGTAAAATATATATATTTGTAATTTGCAATTTTTTTAATTTGTTTATAAATGCTATTCATTTTTGAACTGATATGATCATGTATAAGTATTGAATTATAAGTTGGTTATAATAAGTTAAAGTTCCTGGACAAATAATCATAAATAGGCCCTTAAATTGTTATATATTGATCACTATACGTCTTTTAATCTCAAATTTATTACAATGATTATTAGAGTTATTAACTGCAACATTATTCGTGGCATAAAAATATTTTACCCCTGGAAATAAATTACTAATTGTATTGCTTAACATATAGATCACAGACTACACATTAATATACAAATAAAAAACTATAACAATTAGTTTAAAGTTCTTTATTTTCTTTTCAATTCTTTGAATAAAGGAAAATATAACCCCATAAATTCATGTTCACCCTTGAGTATGGAGACACAATATATAACTGATGTGTTGTGTGTTAAAACAAGAATCACATTAACATGAAAATTAACTGATCAGATGTCAAAATATAAATATTAAAAATTATTAATTAGTCATAATTAAATAGCGATAAATAAGCTAGTTGACGTTGACGTACATATATACATAGCTGTGTGGAGTTAACCATGTATTAATTAAAATCATCCAACACAGCTCTCTCTCACAAAAAAAAAATTCATCCAACATACAGCATATAATTATACGGTAGCTAGGTAGTTATATATGTTTAAACCAATACGGTGGAAGTTGAGAATAAATTGTATTTATAGTAATAAAAATTTGGTTTTAATTCAATCGATTCCACATCTCAACCTAACTTGATCAATTATCTCATTTATTTTTGGACAATCTTATACATATAGATATGTACACTGACATACACAAACAATGCTGATAATTTATATGTATAGGATACAGTTATAAAATATAAAATATATATATATATATATGCAAATTTACTACAACTAATAATTCCGCTTAAATCCAAATGTGTACGTATTTTTCAGTCAATTTTTTTCTAACAAAATAATAATAATTAAAAAAAGAAAACCGAAACACTATTTTTTTTTTTTTGTGTCGACTTTTGTTTAGTATATTGAGTTAATTTCCTTAATAATATAAGCACAAAATTATCAATTTAGTTAACCCTATCGATATTTGCTAAACTAATTGATCACAGTGTTGCTTCATAACTGCAATTGTCTATATTAAACTAAAAGTAAGTATTTAAAGTATATAAGCACATTATTTATTTATTTTTTTAAAAAAAAAATTGTGTTTGTACAATATTATAGGAAATTTAATTTGAATTTTGTCGGTATCAATCATGAAGATTCAATCATAATTATATTTATCAATTGTGCGGATATTATATTTATGACTCTTAATTAGTACTTGGTATATCATCATTATCATCAATTAAGGGCTGCATCAATACGTAGCTGAGCCATTTGATTTTTTCCCCCTTAAAGAATGAACACATAGTCAAATAGCTATAAAGTAACTTACCATAATGAAGAAAGGTATATTAATAAAAATGAAGCAAAATGACTTCTAATAAATTTACCCTTTTTTTTTTTCCAGTTCTACAAACAGGGTCTTTACATTTTATATTAGTGTACCCATTTTCCTTTTAACATCATTTTCTTATTCTTTTGAATTTTATATGAAATATTAGTAATGCCCAGTTCCATCACTTTGTGTCTTTTATGTATATTATATTTATTAAATTAAAATAAATATTTGTGTCTTTTAACCACACTTTGTAGTAATATTTATCTAACTACTAATCATGTAAATGTAATCGTAATACTAGTACTAGTAGAAGTAGCGTGTTCCCCCTAATCTATTACTAGAGATGCAACACCCTCTAATTGACCAAACATGTTCTAACCATTAAATTAAATATAATAAATAAAATATAATTACAATTTTTTTCTTAAAAATTAAAAAAAAAAAACCAATTATACTTATGATTATGAGTTAAAAGAAAAAAGAAAAGCACAATTAAAACAACTTTTTACGCGCCATAGATACACGTGAACTGTACTGCCATAATAAAATCGAGAACAACTAAATTAATCGGTCAAAGATAAGAAACTGTGTAAAGCTTCGGCGCGTGGGGTGTGAAAATCCATAAGACAACATAAATATTAGGGCCGACTAAGTAGGAAGGAGCCGACCATATGGGGATTGAGTTAAGAATCTCTGTGTCTGAAAATTAAAAAAAATAAAAATAAAAAACGCTTTAATTTTAGCGAACACCCAAACAGAGCTTTATAGCAAATTTACTTTCGATAAAAATAATAAATTAATTTTATAATTTATTCCTCGTAAAATAAGGTAAAAGAAGAAGAGAGATTATTAATGAATAATAATTTATACAATTATATTGTTCTACTGGATTAGCTGAGTGACAGTTCAAGTGAGGCCAAAAAGTGGGGCCAGCTTTCACTTCAAAAACCTCCATTTTCCAGTGTTTAAAAGCAGCTGCAAAGCATATGCATTTTGGCAAAACACACATACATTAATTAAAGCTTCAAGCTTTCATACTTTGTTTGAATTAAAACACGCCATTTTTTCTTATCTCTCCACTCGAAACAAACAAAACAAAAGGGAGAAGAGTGAGGAAAAAAGTAAACTTCATTCTGGCAAGCAAAGACATGCCCAGCTGGGTTTTCTTGTCTCTCTCTCTGTTTGTACAACTAAAGAGGGCATAGAATAAAGTCACTCAAGAGAAATAAAAGAAAAAGAAAGAATATTTATCCAAAAAGGTCATTCATTTACTTTGGTGGAGCTCAAGTTAGAGGAGAGGGCAGGGGCTTTTGGTTCATGTCATGATGGGGTTGAAGCTAGCAATGTGGAATACTTTGCTTCTTGTGGTATTGTCCCTTTGGGCTTCTTCTGTTCAAGCCTCTGTTTCTTATGATTCTAAAGCTATTGTCGTTAATGGCCAGAGAAGGATCCTTATTTCTGGATCCATTCACTACCCCAGAAGTACTCCTGAGGTAATCCTCCAAATGTGCTTTATGGGTCTCTTTACTTTCCTTGTTTTTTTCTTTCTTTTCCTTACTTTGGTCATTTTTTTTCATCTGGGCACTTGTTTTCTCCTCCCCAAACTATTATTTGTGTCTGTGTATACATGTATTGTATTTATATAATTATTTACTTTTCTTTTCCTTTCCCTGAAAAGTCATAGTTTCTTGATATTGGTTCTTCTGGTTTGCTGCAGATGTGGCCAGATCTTATTCAAAAGGCCAAAGAAGGAGGTCTAGATGTGATTCAAACTTATGTTTTCTGGAATGGGCATGAACCTTCACAAGGCAAAGTAATGGATAAATGGCCACCTTTTGTGTTTTTGTGTGCTTAGATGATTCTGACCATGCATTCAGATTGTAATTTTTTTCCTTTTTTTTTTTGTGTTAATCTTTTTTGCAGTACTATTTTGAGGGAAATTATGATCTGGTTAAATTTGTCAAGCTGGTTCATCAAGCGGGCCTATATGTAAATCTTAGAATTGGTCCATATGTTTGTGCTGAATGGAATTTTGGGTAATGATGAAGTCATAACATTTCTATAAAAAGAAAGATTTTTTTGGAAGTTGCTGAAATGTGAAGCTAACCTTATAAAATTTTTATTCTCACAGAGGTTTTCCTGTCTGGTTGAAATACATTCCGGGTATTCGATTTAGAACAGATAATGGACCTTTCAAGGTATGGAATCTTTACTAGTTCTCCTTGATTTTTCACTTACTTTTTTTTTTTAATTATTATTATATATATTAATAATGTGCTGAATTTTAATTTTTGAATTTCAACAATGAAGTATCAAATGGAAAAATTCACAAGAAAGATTGTCAATATGATGAAAGCTGAAAGGCTGTATGCAACTCAAGGTGGTCCTATAATATTATCACAGGTAGTCTAAGTGTACTATTTTCTGGTCCTAGACTTCTCAAATAGTTAAGTTGTAAATTTGATGGATTAAATAGTAGACTTATGGAAAGATCTTTTTGATATATGTGACAGATTGAAAACGAATATGGTCCCATGGAATATGAACTTGGGGCTCCTGGTAAGGCATACTCTAACTGGGCTGCTCATATGGCTGTGGGACTAGGCACCGGTGTACCTTGGATCATGTGTAAGCAAGATGATGCCCCTGATCCTGTTGTAAGTATCTTCAACCTTTTATTAATCTTTTTACCTGCTGTTTTTTTCATGATATTATGTAACACAAAGTTGATGTTTCTTCTTTTGTTATGGTCCCTCACTCTTAGTGGGGTTGTTATTTAGTGATGTTTTGTTCCCATGTTGCTTAGGAAAGGAAATGAATGATTAGTCCTCATTGCACATGGCAGTATTTTCTCATCTCTCTCTCTCTCCACTGTTTGCTGCACTTTGTTATTTTTTTAATTCCTTTTGGCATCTGTGAGCTTTTGCACTAATAACATATTGACCATTTTTTATTTGATTTATTTGACTTTCCTTTTCAACTTAAATTTGATGGCATGCATTAATAAATTCAAAAGCTAAAAAATAACCTTTAGACACAAATTTAATAGTGTGTCTTATTTAGTTTAGTTTCACTATCATTACAATCATATTTTTCCATTCCCTTCTTGTTTGTATTTTCACAAATTTTGGATTGAAAACTTAATAGTGTTCTTGTCACTTGACAGATCAATGCCTGCAATGGATTCTACTGTGACTACTTTTCTCCAAACAAGGCTTATAAACCTAAAATGTGGACTGAAGCCTGGACTGGCTGGTAATTTCCAGGCTTGTTGCTTTCTTTGGGAATTATATTCTTAGTTTGGCTATATCAGTTATAACATTCCTTGTCTACCTGCAGGTATACAGAATTTGGTGGCGCAGTTCCATACCGACCAGCTGAAGACTTGGCCTTTGCAGTTGCTAGATTTATTCAAAAGGGGGGAGCATTCATCAATTATTACATGGTAGTCATCTTGTGTTTTGAATTGCCATCTAAAAGTAACACCTAATTGAAGTTAATTGCTAATTATTTGCTTGTTTTCATGGTTACAGTATCATGGAGGAACAAATTTTGGCCGAACCGCCGGTGGTCCTTTTATTGCTACTAGCTATGATTATGATGCACCTCTTGATGAATATGGTATGTGACTATATGTGCAAAAAATGTTTGATGTTAAAAAAATTTCCCCAACTACTTTTTCTTAGAGATAGTTAAGGTAGATGGATTATGAATAAGGTAGGTGACTACAGTTTAAAATTCTAGATTCTGTTGAGGTTGGTGAAGTAATAATTTTTTGATGTGGCACAAGTTGTCAACCATATTACAAAGTGGTGATGTGCTTTGTTTGACATATAGACGCTGAACTGGTACGACTTTGTGGTTTCTTATGACTTTCTCGTGGAGCCTTTTGATTTCTTATGTGAAAAGCACTTGAAATGGTATCATTTGAAAATGTTGAGGATGACTCTTTATCCCATCTTATGTGGGTCCATGCCCTTTGAATGATTGATCCCTGGTCATAACATAGTCTACACTTGTACTTGTACTTACATACATTACTTGTTACTTGGCTTTGCCTCCTCAGTGGTCTAGAAGATAAAATGTGTGCTTGGTTTATGAAAATATACACAATTAGTGTTTATATCTGATGTGTCTATACTGTTTTCTGTGTTCAGGACTATTGAGGGAACCTAAATGGGGTCATTTGAAAGATTTGCACAGAGCAATAAAACTGTGCGAACCAGCTTTAGTTTCTGCAGATCCTACTGTAACACCACTTGGAAATTATGCACAGGTTGGACTTAAGTTTTCTGACAAAATGATGTTCTATATACTATAAATATAGGTATGGAAGTAAAGCTTAAATCTTTAACTTGTTATAATATTACAGGCTCATGTATTTAAATCAAAATCCGGAGGATGTGCTGCATTCCTTGCAAACTACAACCCAAAATCATTTGTAAAAGTGTCCTTTGGGAATATGCATTACAATCTACCTCCATGGTCTATTAGCATTCTTCCCGATTGCAAAAACACAGTATATAACACCGCAAGGGTAAGAGAAAATTATTTTGTTCATTGAGTTAGATCATATTAATTGTGTTTCAGCACAATTCTATCCCCAGTCATTGTCATTAGTTGCATACATATTTGGCTACAGAAAAGGAAATTGACATTATTCTTTTCCAATTCAGGTTGGAGCTCAAAGTGCAACAATGAAGATGACCCGTGTTCCTATGCATGGAGGATTTTCTTGGCAAGCATACAATGAAGAGACCACCTCTTATAGTGATACATCGTTCACGGTTGTTGGCTTATTGGAGCAGATAAATACCACCAGAGATGCCTCTGATTATCTGTGGTACATGACAGAGTGAGTAACATAACTGATCTTTTTTCATTTCCTTTGACATATAGCCATAAATGTTTCTCTCAATTTGTGGCATTTTTCTCTTAATAATACCATTTGAATTTCCAGTATAAAGATTGATTCCAACGAAGGATTTTTGAGGAGTGGAAAATCCCCTGTACTAACAGTCTTGTCAGCTGGGCATGCATTGCATGTTTTTGTCAATGGTCAACTAGCAGGTAGGCTGCTTATTGTTGATTCTTTTGTGTTTATGAGCACACCAGGAAAACTTATTAGGCAGAATCGTTCTGGCGAGCACTTAGCCTAATCATTTTAGGATTTCTCTCCATGACATGCCAATTCTTATTACCTTTTTCAGGTACTTCGTATGGAAGCTTAGAATTCCCAAAACTTACATTCAGTAAAGGTGTGAACTTGAGAGCTGGAATCAACACAATTGCACTTTTAAGTATCGCCGTTGGTCTTCCGGTTTGTCCCTTTCTCCTTCTCTATCTCTCTCATATTCCCTTTACTGAGCACGCATTAATATGCACATGGATATTTGAATATGACATGTTTACCTATGATTTGGCTTCAGAATGTGGGTCCACACTTTGAGACATGGAATGCTGGCGTTCTTGGCCCTGTTACACTTAATGGTCTCAATGAGGGTAGGAGAGACTTGTCATGGCAGAAATGGTCTTACAAGGTTGGTTTCCCTTGACTTTCTCATAAATCCCCATAATGGTAGTGATTAATAAGTCTATGCTCTCTCTTCAGGTTGGTCTTAAAGGAGAAGCCTTGAGTCTTCATTCACTCACTGGGAGTTCCTCAGTTGATTGGATTCAAGGTTCTCTAGTAGCCCGAAAGCAGCCTTTGACATGGTTCAAAGTGAGTATCTGAATGTTCAACTTCAGTTCATTAGTTACTTATCCAAGGTTGTGTAAAGAAACTAATAGGCTCTTTTTGAGCCATAATCCAAATGGTGATTTCTGACATTCTCTTTTTTCTTTCAGACTAGTTTTGATGCTCCAAAAGGCTATGCACCATTAGCTTTGGATATGGGCAGCATGGGCAAAGGTCAAATATGGATTAATGGCCAAAGTCTTGGCCGCTACTGGCCTTCTTATACAGCATTAGGTAGCTGTGGTGGCTGCAACTATGCTGGAACATATCATGAGAAGAAATGCCTAAGTAACTGTGGGGAAGCTTCACAAAGATGGTAAGTGGATAACTAAAACTTTATTTGGGCTCTAATGCTTTGGTGGGAAGGTCACAAACTGACAAATATTGTTAATACTTTCAGGTATCATGTTCCTCATTCATGGCTTAAACCAACAGGCAATTTGTTGGTGGTATTCGAAGAGTGGGGTGGAGATCCCAATGGTATCTTTTTGGATAGAAGGGATGTAGACACTGTATGTGCTGATATCTATGAATGGCAGCCAACACTAATGAATTGGCATATGCAAGCCTCTGGTAATGTCAATAAACCTTTGAGGCCTAAAGCCCACTTGTCTTGTGGCGCCGGACAGAAGATTACAAAGATAAAGTTTGCTAGCTTTGGAACACCAGAAGGTGCTTGTGGAAGCTTTCATGAGGGAGCCTGTCATGCTCACAATTCATATGACGCCTTTGAAAGGGTATGTTATACTAGTGTAATTGATTTTTCTTTTATTGGTTTTTCTTGTTTTCCCATCAGCCGGCTTACATTGTTTGTTTTACCTGCAGCTTTGTGTTGGTCAGAACTCGTGCTCGGTTACTGTAGCACCAGAAATGTTTGGAGGTGATCCATGTCCTAGTGTAATGAAGAAACTCTCCGTGGAGGCCGTTTGCAGTTGATTCTAAACATCCGAAAGCAAAAGGTCTCTCTCACATTGTTTTTCGTTCACGTTCATGCTCGCATATAGCAATCTCAGTTAATTTTTGGGTACGTTTAATATTCTATACAAGTAAGTCAGCTGCAACCATTCATTGGCTTTCTCCTTGGTGAAGTTGTACAAAACAAAAATACAACACACCACATGGTTGAATGCCTAAAGAGCTCTTCAAGATGATTGTGATTAAGCAATATGTACATAACTAGCTCTCGTTTCAATTGGTTCCCTGCATGTTATACAATGATGGGGAAGAGAATTGTGGGGTCAGTTTGCACATTGAGATGACACTTATGGGAGTCCATGTGCACATTTTTTTTTTCTAGTTTAATTTGATGATATGGAAGCTTCTGGCTTCCAGTAGTAAGTTTAAGGTTAAGGTTTCTCTTCTTTATTTTGTGTAACTTGTTGGGAGCAATTGTTTCATTGCTTGTTCTTGTAGAAATGTTTCAAATTTTAATGAGAAAATTTCAAGTTTATTATCAATTCTTATTATGGTGCTATTGGTTTTGCAAGGGTTGACTAGATAATTTTGGGAAAAGTCTCATTTATCAGTAACAAAAGGAAAAAAAAAAGTTAAGATCTTTTGAAGACTTTTCCAGTTCTTAAAAATAAAGTAATTGAAGTCTAATATTCCAACTGCTGAAATGACTGTACAATGTTTTTTACTGGTTTAGACCTCCTGAAAACTGGGGTAAGCTTTGTTCTTGTTAAAGGTGTAATGATTTAAAGGCATTGTTTCCCTGCAATTTCCTCACAGTACAGCTTAAATCAATGTGTAAAACTAGAAATAATAAATACACTTTTGTAACCTAATTGAAAATAGGGGCCATGGTTTCTGGATTAAAAGAAAAAATGTTTTTGCTTATTTTAGTTAGAATCTGAATCAAGTGGGTGGAAAATAAGAGTCATAATTTATCATTAATTATCATGAACAACTGAATCCTTGGAGCTTTATTAAAGAAAGAAAAAAAGTGTTAATTTAATCTGAACTTTGGTTTTCCCATTAAGAACCATGCTCTGTTCTGACCATGTGCACAAAAATCACTGCTCTAAATCTATCATTGGATTCGTTAGGATTTATTTATATATATTTTGTAGACTTCTAGCATTTAAAGCTTAACAAGAGTAGAGTTGCTAATTTAAAGTTCAATATTTTATTATTACATTCTTTAATTTAGATGTCATGAATTTCTGAATTTTATTTTAGTATCTAATATTTATTTAATTTTCTGTCGTTTATTAGTAGCCTATGATGTATTATTGGATGGATAAGTTATATTTTATGCGTTTTTTAGTTTTCTCACCCCAAAATGTGGTTTGAAAGCTTTTGTCAGTGACCAACTACATTAGATACTATGTCTATTACTATATTTGAAATGTACTTTTAGAAAATTTGGTATCCACAAAATAAATAAGTAAATGAATAAGTTTGTGTGGATGATGACATTTTGTTTGACTGGAGTATGGATTCTTAAAGCGGTTTGATTCAGCAACACTCGTTTTGATATTCTTCTTGAGAATCAGTAAGTTGTCAAATGGACCAAACCACCTTTTGAGGTGGTGAAAATCAATCGTGATGCTGGTTTGAGTTTTGAGTTGGGTAAATCCAAGATTGAGGCAGTATTTCGTGATGATTTTGGTCTCGTAATAGCTTCTAGTACTTGCGCTTGGAATGGTTGTTTCTCTCCTTATGTTGCCGAGGCGTTAGGTATCTACTCTGTGTCCTACTTGGCTATCAAATGGTGATTTTAGAGTCTGATTGTCTTACTGTTATTAATGTTATTTATCACAGTAAAATTGATCAGTCTTATCTAAGTTGTATTATTAGAGATATCATTCTTTATTGTCAATATTTTAATCATATCTCTTTTTTGTACTATCCTAGAATTGTTAACAGTGTGGCTCACACTTTGAAAAGTTAGTTTTGTTTCTGATTGATAATTATATTTGGTGGCTCGATCGCTCTAATTGTATTGTTTTTGCTTTATAGATAGACTTAATGATTCATGTTATTGTTTGACACTTTTTTTCTCTTGAGGTTTCTCCTACTGAATTTACTTTTGAAGTTTTAATGAAGCTGTTTTTTTTTAAAACTACATTATGATAATAAGAACTAAAAGAAAACCTACGAATTATAATGTTTTTTTTTTTTTTTGAAATGTACAAATTATAATGTTTGAAGAATTCTTACTCTGTGGCACATTCAAATTCAAGAGTACCTCATTATACGGCACGGCATTAAAGTAGGGGACAAATCACAATAACACAAATATGGTAGCCGTACACATCTGAGTTTGGAACAAATTTTACACCATTTAATTTTCTCTTTCTCAACAATTGAAAACTATATGTCAGTTATAAAAAGAAAATGAAAACAATGTCAAATATCAGTAGAGAAGAATAATAATTAAACTAGTAAGTTGACCTGTTTCATTTTTTGCCCACGTAATCTATACTTAAATAAAATATTCAATAAATAAAAGTATAAAGTTAGTAAAGTGTCACACTTATACATAATCTTTCATTTAAATCCAATTATAAAGACACACGTATTAATATTATATGAAATTAGAAGCTTTTAAAATTTGAAAGCAAAGTAGTGTAGTGAGTACAAAGAAGGGAACATAATTTCTCACATAGCTTCAAACTCACTATCAAACCCAAAGCCCTTTGTATTTCTAAATACTAAATAGTAATATAAATCAAAAGATATTAAACAAAGAAAGAAAGAAAATTTCTGTAAACTAAATGACGCGTTTCAATGGCGGCTACATGTTCATATATATATCCAATCTTTTCTCTAGTTTTCCAATAACGAAACTCCATCAACCCCAGAAAATATCTCATACACTCATGTTCGCGTTTTGCTTCTTCGTCTTCTTATCATCTTTCTCTGTCTTCCTTTTCTCTTTCTCTGTCTACAAATGGTTAAGGAAAACAGAGCAAGCCCAGAAGAAACCGAACCAGACTGACCCTTTACGATATGAAGCTTCCTTGTCTGAGACTAATGGTGAAACTCATCAAACTCCTGAAGATAAGTCGGCCCATTTGACCCATTCGACTCGTTCACTTCTTCTTGAGATTTTACCCTCCGATTCCCCGAAATGGGAGAGCTTGTTTGAGAATGAAAAGCGTTGTGACCCGGCTACTGACGGGTCGGGTTTTGATGGGGAGAAGGGTAGATTGGTTGGAGATCAGAGAGGGAAGAAGAAGAAAAAGAGGAGCAAGAAGAAAAGTTCGAATTCGAAAGGCGAAGATAATGGTGAAGAAGATGGTTCTCATTTAGAGAAAAGCGATTTGGGTTCGGGTTATCGGGAGAAACCTGATTTGGTTTGTTTGTACCCGTTTACATCGTCGAGTAGTGTTACACAGAGGAAGATCAAACAACAATATGATGAACTTATGAAGTGTCACCAATCCAAGGGATTGACACTGGCTCAGGTGCTTGCTTCTTCTTTTTCTTCTTCTTCCAAAATGTCATGCTTTTCTTTTACATTCATATCCCTTGATGTGCAAAATGTTGGTATATTTTTTGTTTTATTTAGTCTTAAATCTTCGTTTAGACAAAAGATTTTGTATTCTACGTTTTCTTTGATAATGGTTGTGGGTTTTACACATTTGATATACATCCTAACGTGTCTTGAAAATATTCATCTTTAACTATGACCATTTATGTTAAAACACCTGAGAAAGAAGAAGTAAATATATGAGATTGATCATTATTATATTTTAGCCATTTGCTAATGTTATGATGATAGCATTTTACTATTTGGAAAAAATTTGAGGTGGGCATAATCAAGAGTCTTCATTGGTTTCAGTATTATTCTTGCTACTGTGGGAACTTCTAGAGTCTCTTACCTCCTAGAGATTATAAGATTTAAGTAAGGAACTGATGTAGAACCTATGATTAGCAAGCTTAATTATAGAAATGTACTTGAAATGTTAGGCTAAACTTGAGAAAAGTAATATGAAAGTCTTTAAGGCATTTTGCTTCTTGGGCAACATTGGACTGGATAAAATTTAAGGTGTTCTTGTCATTCTTGGATAACAGATGAGATTTTTGATTTTCTAACTCTTCATGCTTAATTTTATCACCAGTAAACCATGCAATGAAGAGCCATCTATTTGTTATAGGACTTTGGAAATAAGTTTTTTTTTTACAAAATTTTAAGTTATGTTGTTTCAAAAAATAAGTCTGGTATATTATCTATAGTAACATGGAATGAAAGATATAATCTTTGGAGGATAGTAATCATTTCACTATCCTATTATGAATTTATGGTTATGTTTAGACAGTACATATGGTCATTTTCTACGGTGACTTAGTTCTTGGGGGTTCGCATATAATGTTTTTTTAATCCTCAGTGTTTCAACATAATGCAGATAGGAGATTTTGCTAATTGTTTGGTGGAAGCTAAAAATGAGATGCAGCACAAGTATGTCGTGATGCTACTTTTAAAGAAGCTTTGTGGTTTTTTTTGTTTAACCTGATTTATCAATTTTTATGTAAACTACACATACCATTATTCTATTCATTGCCAAATTCATCCACATATTTTATATCACCAATACAAATTCATTATTTTCTACTGAGTCGTGTTAATTTCGCTCATTTGCAACTCTTAAAACTTATTTCTTTTGAAACTCATTATTCTGGAACTTCATACAAATCAAACCTTTTCCCCTTTAATTTCCTAATGTGACTTCTAAAGTTCTAACTTAATGTCATTTTCTATGGAAGGGCTGATCTCATCCAGCGTAAATTCACTATTACAAAGGCTTTACTATGCAAAGCAGACCGATCATCCTTTGATCGTCTTCGTCAGCAGGTACATGTAACAACTGTTTTGAATTTGGTCCTTAAGAAATGTTCTTGTATATCTTGTTTCACAATAAGAAGTTTATGCTATTACATTTCAGATATATAAATTAGAATTAGAGCAAAAGAGACTGGAAGAGGATGCATTCGTTTACAATTGGCTCCAACAACAGCTCAAACTTTCACCGGCATACAAGAAGGTATTATTTTCATTCTTGTTGATAGAGTATCATAACATGTGGTTTTCTGTATAGCATGTTATATATGCATTTAACCTTCTCTTTTGTATTCGCATTACAGATGCTGGAAATCGGTGCTCGCATGGAGCTAAAAGCAAAATCCGAAGAGTTGATAGAAACAGCAGATGCGGAATACTCTGACATTTCTTTTGAAGAGTTACTAGCACAAGAAAAGAAAGATTCATTTTGGTTAGTTATTGATTGTTTGTAACTTATTTATTTCTCATCCCTTATCTTTTCTATGAGCATGGATTACTAATTGCTGCACATTACTTGCATTGCAGGCAGAGGAATGGGAAATTGAGAGCTTGCTCAAACTAATGAGTGTGACTAGCTAACTGTAGTTATGGGGTCTTTCAGTTCAGCTCAGTTCAGCAGCATGTATATCCTACACCCGAAGACATAGTTCTTTGAACTGCCTGTTGTTCCTTGAACCGCGGGGCAATGAAAACGAATTCCAATTTTTTATTTTCTTGGTAGGTTTTTCTCCCAATGAAGCCGGTTTAAGCCAAAAGCAGCGTACCCAGTTTTCTGAATTTAGGCATTTTCTACTAATGGGCAACATTTTCTGAGTTTATTGAAGTCTAAAATGTGCTCTCCATACCTGATCCTGAGCTGGGTTCTCTTTTTGAGGTTTTGAGCCTTTGAGGGGTACCTATTTGCATAAACCAAAGCTTTATTGAATTAAAGTTTCAAATGCATGGTGCAATGTCTGTGCAATAGATTTTCTTCTTCTTATTCTTCTTCCATATAATATACATTCTCTATACATGTATGATTGAGTGATATGGATTACAATTACATTTACGGACTTCAAGTGATAATGCATCGAAGGCACTGAGGAATGTGCTTTTGAGTTTTGGGATAGCAAATAGTTTAAAAAGTACGTTGCTTTGCTGTTATTGTATGCTATTTGTTTTGGTAGCTTTATTTTAGAGAAATGCTTAGGGAACCATGGTGATTTGTGTTTAGTACCTTTTTGAGGTATAATATTGTTTAGTGCAACTCAATATCGAGTTCTACTTATTTTACTTAATTAAATATTATAAAAAATCACTATACTATAGGTGCTAGAGGCACCAGATAGCAATGTTCTTTGTTTCATTATTATTATATAAGTTTTAAATGAAGACATCGATTACTTGAAAGAAAAGGAGATTTAATTGAGAAATATGACTCCAATTCAATTCATCCTATCCTGTTTGTTCTCATTTTGCAAGGAAAAAACAACAATAACCATAGACAGAGACCCAGCGAGTTAGACGATGACGATGAGCAACTTGCATGTTTTTGGAAAGCTATAATTGAATGTAATTCTAAGTTGTTGTGTAATTGGTTGCTTTATATTATATGCAATATGAACTAAATTAAAATAGTGTATTACCCTTTGTGTACTTGAATTATATGCCGATACATTACAAAAAATATATTATATACACACCGATCAATCTATTTATTAGGCCATCTACATAGACTACATTAAAAGCCAATATAATATTTATTTATTTTTTGTGCAAAGGGTTTCACTTACTGACGAGCAACAACAATGGCAATAGCATTATTGATACCCTTATTATAGAAAATAAAAATAAACAAGATTTGGAAAATGGACAACTTCTTGGTTACCAATTTTTCCTAGTCTTATATTAATGAGAATATGAGATAACCAAGCAAAAATTAATTGTAGTATTTTTGTTAAAAAAAAAAAACAAAAGAACTCTGATTTATTTTTGTTTCAACTAGTTTAAAACATGCTTACAAAAGTAAAGTGTTATCTAGTATCTACAGTTGGGCAGAGGAATGGGTATTAGCTACTCCTTTTGATGCTGGCGTTGTTTGAATTTTGTTCTCATTTACTCTTAAGTAGCGTTTGGTTAAACAATTGGTAGTTGATTTCATTCAAGTAAAAAAAAACGTAAACTAAGCACCCGTTCATTTTCAAATAAAACTGCTTCCAATTAAATAAAGAAATGATCAAAATAGCTACTAAAAAAGTTCAGAGACTCGGATACAAAGATTATGTTGAAAAAACAAGACATCTAAGATCATTGTTTTTGAGCATCTTCTTACTTGTTGTACAAATACTACCTTACCTTTACTAAGTACAGTTCAAAACCATCTAATAATTGTAGACAACAAAACAAGCAAAAGCCCTATGCTACCATCACAATAGAAACGTTTCAGAGACTTGGAAAATTTTCCTATCATCTTCTTTATGAGGAGAAAGCTAATTAACAAACTTCTCACTTCAAATCTTTCCTTCTTTCAGCTTTCTCATGTATGTCTAGAGAACTCGGTCTTCACGTAATGCATTTTTCAATCAATCTTCACAGAGGAGTAGATCTTCCGAACAAACCAGAAGCAAGCGTAGAAGCCGATAGTTCCGGTGAGGACAAAGAAGGCGTACGAAACAATGATCATGTACCCAAAGTACAAAACACCTGAAACAAACTTTGTTATTTCCAACTTGGTAAAGAAGTAGAATACCGAGTAGAGGAAAAGGTACAGAGCAGAGGAACCAGCAGTTAAGTATGCTCTCCACCACCAATGGTAATCTTCACTGCACAACTGGAAGTAGCAGAGAACGATTGTTATCTCTGCACAAGTGATCAAGAGGATAACAAACACGATAAACAGGAAACCGAAGATGTAATAGAACTGATTCAACCATATTGATGTCAAGATAAAGAACAGCTCAATAAAAACAGCTCCAAATGGAAGAATGCCTCCAATAAGTATAGAGAAAACTGGCTGCATGTACCATGCCTGCTCTGGTATCTGTCTAGGAATTTTGTTCGTCTTCACGGGGTCTTCAATAGCTGGCTTCTTGAAACCCAGATAACTACCCACAAATACCAGGGGAACTGATATTCCAAACCATAAGCAGACAAGTGCAAACATTGTGCCGAAGGGCACTGCACCAGATGATTGTTCCCCCCAAATCAGTGCGTTAAGCACAAAGAATACGGCAAAAAGTATACCAGGAAACATAAATGCAGTTTTTAAAGTATTCCTCTTCCATTCTGTGCCTTTGAACATCTTGTACAATCTTGCAGAAGAATAACCAGCAAATAAGCCCATGAAAACCCACAAGAGAACCATGGCGGTCATCAGACCACCTCGGTTGGAAGGAGACAAGAAGCCCAGCAAAGCAAATATATTTGTTACAAGTGTCATCGCAAAGATCTGAACCCCTGTGCCAACATAAACACAGAGTAAGCTAGAATTGACTGGTGCCCTAAAAGCGTCTCCATGAACAAGTTTCCATCCAGTTTCTTCCTGAGCCTCATCTTGGGTTTCTAACTGATTGTAGTTGGAAATATCTTTGTACAAAGTTCTCATCATGATCATAGCCACCATACCAGAAAGGAAGAGGACAATCATTAGGGAGTTTATAATAGAAAACCAGTGGATCTGATCATCATTCATGAGGAGGTATGTGTCCCAACGAGATGCCCACTTGATATCACTTTCCTTTCAGAGAGGGAAAGAGAATATGAGTATATAGAAGCATATAGCTTGGACATAAACAGGTAAACTAATAGCCAAAAATCTATTCGGCAGAAAAGAAAGAAACTAATAAAAACACTTAATTAGGACGTACCATAAAGGAAACATCATATGTGAATATAACTTCCTTATCAGCGTCAACCTCTTGTGGAACAGTGCTACCAGGCAGTAAATTTTTCGTGTCTTTATTGCACGTAACCAACTGAGGATTCTTTTCATTCCACTCCTTATATTCATGATTAATACTGTATACAGAAGTTGGATGAGACTACCCTCCCAAAAAAAACAGTACGTATAACAAAGTAGTCATTCAACGACAAAAAGAAATCAGGCTAGCTCTACAATACCTGTTTGGAGTAACCTCGAACCCAACAATTCTGGCATTGTCTGTCTCGGGATCTTTGTGATACATGACTCGGAAGCTCAAGTGGTTATTAATGAAATATTTCTCTTCTTTACTCTGTAAAACAAATAAAATGTCATCCTATTGACCACTCAACACTCCTAGAGTACAAATTATAATGTGAAGCATACCCCAGCATAATTTCCTTTGAACCCCACACGGAAACCGTGTTCATAAGTTTTTGACTGACTTCCATCCATCCTTTTCCTAAGAACAGCAACCGGGAGATTATCCAAAATCCTGTAAGTTGAAACCAGTGCAGTCAGTTTAATTGGATAAAGATTATACAAGAAAAGACTTTTTTTCTTCCTTTTTATTAAAAAAAAGGAGGGAAGGACATTTTTTTCAGTAGAATCTCAGGACTACAAATCAATAACTTTTTGCTTAATATAGAATTGCAATAATTACTTACATGTTTGCTCGATATTCATCATCAATTTTTTCCTTGAAATTTTTGGCAGCTTCGGCATCAAGCTTTGTTTTACAAGCCACTGTACATGATTTTTCCTCCCTCATTTTAAACTGGCAGAGCATTGATCAAAGTAAATTAACAAAAATAAAAGCATACAAGAATTGAAAATCTGTGAGACAAGGAAAAAAATGACGGATACTATGAAACTCACAATGTAAACAGAATTCTCAATGCGGTCACCTCGAAGCACCTCCCCAAGATTTTCTGCACTGTTCAAAATCTTCTTGGGCTTACAATATTTTAAGTAGTAGAAGTCATAAGGGAGTTGTGTCTTTGTAGACGACAATTTGTTCACTTTGACAGGTAACTCGTCACCCTATCCAGGAAGAAAACAATAACAGCCAAAGATAAGTAAATCATCAAAAAGACTATGAAGTTGGTATTACTTAATTTGAACAGCAAAATAAGAACACAAAGAAACATCTCCAATATATTAGACATAAAAATGACAAATTTTATTGTAGAAATTGCTTCATTTTAAACACCATGTCCAGTAATCTAAACTTACACAATGTGAACACCATTGTGAACCTTTATAAATTGCGAGAAATCGAACAAAAAACATAATGACTGACAAAATAAACTCTACAAGAAGATCTTCAAAAAAAAAAAAGAAACCTTTCTTTGCTCAACCTTATCTTTCAAAATTCTTATGCACATTGTCAAATACATAGCATTATCTGCAATTTTAACATAATTTCTAAACTTCAATAACAGTGACACATCTATAAACTTTTCCTTGTATCTCAAATAATGAATTCTCTCTTGATTTCAAAACTCACTCGTGTTGCCTCGTACTCACATTTCTAAACAGATTATCGTCTCTATCCATTATATTACAGAAATTAAAAAGAAAATGTTAGACTAGCACAAAAGAAGTAAATTAGGCCATAGAAACAATAAGCCACCTAAGGATCCACAAATCACAAACATAGAACGAAGAAAAATGATTAGTAACTCAAATTCTTCACAATCTTAAAAATCATGAAAAAATAATCTTTAAAAACTCGATGACGCCCCCTAACTGCAGAGAAAAACCCGCATCCCTTTAAACCCTAAAACCTCAACATAGATCGGAATTGAACCAGAACAGATCAAAGAAAAAAAAAAGGATAGATCCAACCTAGGTTTACTGGAAATAAATAAACAGATAAATTTCGATAAAGAATATTAAATCTAAAGAGAACTAGAGAGAGATAGAGTTAGGAAATGGAATAAGAATTAATAGTATAGAGAGAAGAAGAGTACGGATTGGAAATCGCGAGGAGCAACACCAGGAAGGTAAAAGGAATGAACAGAGGAAATGCTGAAGAGAGCAAAGAGCAACAGCATGGCCATGGCTGTACGAGTGGAGATCCTACCCATCATCTTCTTCTTCATCGAAGCAAGAGTGTGTGAAGAGAGCCCTGCTGTTATAGAGAAAGATATAGCCTAAATTTTGCTGTCGCCCCAAGCAACTTTTTCCCCTTTTTTCAGTAGATTTTTTGAAGGTC
Organism: Cannabis sativa; assembly: GCF_029168945.1. Lineage (NCBI taxonomy): Eukaryota > Viridiplantae > Streptophyta > Magnoliopsida > Rosales > Cannabaceae > Cannabis > Cannabis sativa. The sequence continues at coordinate 41,495,946 of NC_083601.1, forward strand.
TTTTTTTAAGGAATTTAATAATATTTCCCAATATAAATTTAAGGGAAATTTTATTTACACCCCCAAAAATTTCTAAGTACACCCCATTTTAATAATTTTTATTTAATATAAAATTTATATTTTTAATTTTACTAAGTATTTTTAACTTTTTTCTTTCAATTTATATTCTTAAAATATATACCTATCAAACAAAATTAAATTACATTTTAAAAATTATGACAAAAAAATTAAAAATAAAAAATTATATGAAATTTTCTTAGAAAAAATAAAAAAAAATATACATGAGTTAGAAAAAATTATAAAATTAAAATCAAAATAAGTATTGAAATTAACATAAAATAATGTGAGAAAAAAATTTAAAAAAAATATTAAGAGTAATTTTTAAAAATTATTTAAGTTTATTTTTTTTTTAATAATGGGGTGTATTTATAATTTTATGGGGTGCAAATATAACTCCCCTAAATTTAATTTATTTGATTTATATTTTTTTTTTTTATCTGAATGTTGAAGGTTTTTTTTTTACGATCCTGTATTTTTTTTTTAACCCTTAGATCCTGTATTTATGTACAGAATATTATCAAAATTCTGCAATTAATCGATTCTCTATTTTGTGATATTCCACTTGCATTTAATTTTTTTCAATTCTAACCCGGCTTCTAAAAAATTGTCTCGTTTTTGTATTAACGCACTTTAACTTGTTCTTGTTATTATTAATGGCATATTTATTAATAAGTAATGAAAATTAATAGTTAGTTAATTATTTTTTTACATTTGTTTACTTACATTATTAAAATTAAGAAAGAAATAACTTAATTAACCTAATGAATTTTAATTATTTTTATTTTATTTTGGGGAGTTATATTTGCACCCCATAAAATTATAAATACACCCCATTACTCTTAATATTTTTTTAAAAAAAATTCCTCACATTATTTTTTGTTAATTTTAATACTTATTTTGATTTCATTTTCATAATTTTTTCTATCTCATGTATATATTTTTCTATTTTTTTCTAAGAAAATTTCATATAATTTTTTATTTTAATTTTTTTGTCATTTGTTTGATAGGTATATTTTTTAAGAATATAAATTGAAAGAAAAAAGTTAAAAATACTTAGTACAATTAAAGATATAAAATTTATATAAAATAAAAATTATTAAAATGGGGTGTACATAGAAATTTTTGGGGTGTAAATAAAATTTTCCTTTTATTTTTTAATATTAAATATATAATGACAATTTTGTCCTTTAAAATATGTCTTACAAAATAACTACCATATAATATAGTTTCACTCAAAATGGCAATTTAGTCAATTTAAGCATTATAATTATATTTCCTAATAAAGTAAACAAGATAAATCACTACTATTCTATTTCTAAAAAAAATTAGTAAACAACATATTACAAATATTGATTCCGATTATTTTTTATTTATTCCGTTACATTTCTCTATTGATTTATTTCGATTTTGAATGTTGTATACTAAACGTGCCATAAAGTTAAACTTGTAGACAAAAAGATTAATTTAGAATTCTATTAGAAAATTTATGCACATCAATGTATATAAAGTTCCTTTCATATTTATAATAAAAATTAAAATTTTTAATTTCTCTTTTTTATTATTTTTGAAAGAAAGTTAGTTAATATTATAAGGCAAATTGTCAAACAATTATTTAAACAAAAGACGCACATCACTCTAAATAGCTAAACAAACACAGCTACCAAACACGTAGCGAGTCAAGTGAGAAAGCTAGTTGTGCAAGTAAACGAGCATTAGCATTATTAATTCACTAAACTCAAAAAAGAATACTAAACTCAAAAAGAATCTCACACTTTGCACAAGACTAAACACAAAAAATGTCATGAAACACAATATTAAACTAAAAAAAAACATGTTCTTTTACTACCCGCACTTTGCACAAAATGAAGACAATTCGAGATTATCTTTACATGACGATAACCCATTTGAAGACAAAGTCAGAAATCATAGAGTAAAGCAGTCGCTTCAGCAACAAGAGAAGTTCAAAATGGCAAATTAATGCAACAGCTGCCGAGAACAAAACGGAGTCAGCGACATCAAATAGTATAGCCCCGAGTCCCACTGTTCCTGCTTCCGTTCGAGCACCAGTATCCATGAACAGATTGAATTGCCCCAATTGGATTTCTACAAGCAACACCATCCCTGAAGACACATGCCAGAGCACTATTAAGGCCATGGGATTGGGCCTCTTGGTGCAACATAAGATAATTTAAAGTCTATTAGAGAACATTATCACACGTGAATTAAATGTAAAAGTATTGAGTCATATATAAGAACATGGGCTACTCCACTCATCACCAATTAGTTTTGAGATGAAACTTTATGATTCTTGTCATGGTATCAGAGCCATATTCATAACAGGCTTTCGATCCACACGTATCCAGGTTGTTAGCCAGCCGTACAAGATCCAGATAGTGTAAAGACGCTTGAGATTCGAACAAAAATAAACGAGCAAATGACATGGCTTGTGATAAGGTGATTCAAGATTAGTGAGCAAAATTAGCCACCATCTTGAAGGCAGATATTGGAGAATATTGTCCTACATAGATTAAATATAAAAGTATTGAATTATACTCATCACCAATTTGTTTGACCTATTTTTATTTTGTGTCATATTATGGTGAGTCATTTTCAACTTGCGCCTATTTTTTTAACCGTACCTAATTTTTCTAATCCTAACCTGTAAAATTCATATTCTGTTTGTGTTCGTGTACCTTATCAAAATCTGTTTTCCATCTTTATACTAAATTGAGGACAAATTTATTTTTTGACGAAATGTTAATAAAAATATCTTAACAATCACAATAATTATAATGAATTTTATCAATGAAAAAAAAAATTGTAGTTTATGTTACTACCACCACCACACAATGTATCCTTTTTCTTGTACAATGTTTCCATTTATGTTAATGTTATTATATTAAAAAAAAAATTATAATAATAAGCCTCTTGGGTAGTTTATGTATGAATTGCTAATTAAAAATTTATTTTTAAACAAAAGAACAATTTTAAAAACCACGTCTATATTACAAAATATAAATAAATATGCTTATTCTCTATCTCCGAGTTGTCCAAAAAGTGCCGAGTAGTAGTAATAGTAAGGACAATAGATATTTCTAATATTTGACTTTCTTTCTAAGAGAAAAAATAATGCCATTGCTTATTCCTTGGCTCGCTACATAATTCTCAAGTTTGGTGGTCTGAACTTCCTTCCTGCTTATGGGCATGATGATATTGTATTGTTCTCTTTGTTATCTTTTTCAACCTTTTGCCTATTTAATGAATGATTATTCACCTTGAAAAAAAATTAAATATGCCCATTAGTTTAATAAAAAGAAAGAAATATTTTTTAAGCAACAAACAAATTCTTACAATCTTGAATGATTAAATCAAATAAAAAAATCATAATTATAGAACTCCGTAAAGCTTGCACTGAACAAAGACAAATTATCCGGTGTCATTTCATTTCTTTTGTCTAACTGAAATTTTCTCAAATTATTATAGCTTCAGCTAGAACCGGTTCAACCGAACCATGAGAAAAGATATCATGTCATTCAATAAGCATGTCGTTTGTGTCTCGTGCCACAAAGCCTAGGTCCCAACTTTGACTTCCATCAACTAAAGTTGTATCTACATTGATCTTGATATTATTAACTTGTGGTAGTGTCCAATGCTCACTTTCATCACCCATCTGAAAAACAGATCATGATGATTCATGTTGAATTTTTTAGCATTCCTCCAATGATCAAGGTAGTTTTTTACAAATAAAATCCTGTCGACAAGCTTTACATTTTTTTCTAAACTAGATCGTTCTGTGCCCCTAAATGGCGCAACAAACTACTGTCATTGTACACTTCAGATCTGTGTTCACTCTTTGAAAGGCAACAGTACATCAATTCAAAAATGAATCCCCAAACAATGTAGTTGTGCCTATACCGACCTATTCCAACGAGCTTGGATCACACCACAAGTAACTAAACAATGGAGGATTGTTTCCTCATGTTCTTCCCTAAAGACAAAACATACATTATTCACCTCTAGTCACTTTGTACGCAGTTGTACTAGGAAGCAGCTAAAATACGTACACCATATCAAATTGGTAATTTTTATAAAATACAATATTGCATTTTTATAAAATTTTAATATTTTTTATGTTTAAAGTTATTTTTTTTTTTTTACATTTTTATGGTATTTTATAATAACACAAAAAACTACGTAAAAATAACAAAAAAAAATATATATATAAAAAAAATAATATACAAATAACAAAATAATAAAAATACAATATAAATATATAAAAAAAAAACTATATTTTATATAAATAAAATTTAAAAATCTTTAAAAATATTAAAAATTCCATACAAACCGAATTTTTATAATTTGTTTTTTTTGTTATTTTTTGTGTGTGTTTATTTTTTTAAATTATCCCTTTAAATAAGATGTCACGTGAATATTTACCTTAATTCATCCTTAAAGAATTCAACTTTTCGTAATATGCATTAAGCATCATTTACAATCTTTTTATTAAATATTTTGGAAAGTTTGAATCCGTATTACTTAAATTATATTTTCACATATACGTGAAAAGATATATGCCCATTACCCACTCACCTTCTTTGATATCAATACTTCTTCTAAAGCCCCCAAACATAATTAAGTTTGTTTTTTGAAATAAAAAATAAAACTTTACTTTTAAATGGTAAACCAAATTTGTTAAGCAATTTCACCCTTTCATTTTGTTTTAACACAAAGTCAATCTTTCATTCTTTCTTGCAATTCCTTCTATCTATATGTCTTTTTCTGGATAGACTCCAAACTTGAACCTCACAATTACTGAATCACATCAGGAGGTACACTCCAACCATTTTCACACCTATAAATATGAACCTAGCTTTAACTTAAAGGGTCAGAAACCAACTTTGCCAAAAACAGCTACTGAATCAGATGTTGCAAGTATTAACTGGTTCTCTTCATCATTTCCTTGGCCGCCAATTCCTCTTCTTTTTTTTTTTTCCTTTAACATAAAATGGGAAGTTTTGCAATTGGCAAATAAGTACTGATAATGGAAAGAAATAAAAATTAGAATTTAAAAACTCCTCATCCAACCTATCATGCTCAGAGATGCATCAAGAAGCACATGTCAATATGTGGGACTTGAACTGGTCCAGCTCTGCCAGGACCTCTTCCTCCGGTCGGTATATCAAATCAATCATCCGCCATATCTGTGCAGAAACAGAACAATGGACATTTTCTAGAATTAGAAGATACTAACCACAAACAAACATTCCTTAAGCTTCCGTAGTTAAAAAGAAGACAAGTGTGTTCAATTGTGCTTGTTCATCACTAGAAAAGAACAGCTTATACTGTACCTGTAGTGTACCACCTCCTCCAGTACTTTCACAATCATCAGACACACTAACGATCGTCCATGGATCAGATACATTCCAGTGAAAATCAACAACCTTGTCCCTACAACATATTAGAAGTAATCATGACAAATGAAAAATAATATGAACCTTCAAAACTTATGCATGGTCATGAACAAACCACAACTTATCACTCGTGTAACAGCACACATACCTATGTCCAGCGTGCCTGAAGAACAAGCCTGCAGGAGCATTTGGCAACTTTGATCCAGCAGAATCTTGCTTTTTGCCAATCTAGAACAAAAAAAAATAATTTGAGTCTTTCATATTCGAATCGGGCCCATTCCAGAGTTGACAAACACGTGATCTCCTTAAAAATGAAGGCTAGTACATACAATGGGCAACACCAATCAAATAGTATTAGATGATACAGCAATGTTTAGACAGACATTCAGGTGATGGGTTGGGATATATCAGAACGATGATATTGCAGTTAAGCTGAACATTATCAATGGTTGCCTACAATTAAGGAAAGAGGCATCTCTAAAGACTACCAGAAACAAATACAGTAAAAACCATAGCATCAAACCTTCTCAAGATCCCAGATATTTAAAACCCCATCTTCCGCAGAACTTCCAAAAACAGATGACTTGTCTGGTGACCACTGGAAACACATACACATGGGCGTTATAGTGAAACAACAAACAACAAACAACTAACTTATTTCTATAAGGTGTAAAAGAAAAATCAGATAACATATAAATACAAAAGCAATTACGGTACCTGTACACAGAGGACGGCTGCATTATGACCCTCAAATTTATGGACTGGTGTTCCAACACCACCAGAAGTGAGATTACGTCGGTCAAACATTCGGATAGAGTTATCAGCAGATCTGAGTTTAAAGAACAATGAAACATTCAAAATAACATCAAGATCTGAAGCTTGCATGAGATAAAACTTCACCACACAAAAAAAAATGTAGAAGAAGATGTTCAAATTGAACTTGAAATTTAAAATACAATATGACATCATCAACATGTAGCAGCTTATATAATCCATAAAATGGAAAAATATAAATACCCTGTTAGAATGAGATTGACATCATGACGGTTCCAATCAACACAATGAAGATCAGCATCATGAGCTTTTTCAACCTGCCCAAATTTTTTTTGGAAGAGAAAAAAACATACAAGCAACATGATTAACAGCAATGCCAAGAAGCACCAGGAAGGAGAAGTGTGTGCTAAATATCATCCATTCATACAAAACACTAAAGTACTGAAAAACAAGACAAACATAAAAGGCTATTTGAGAAAAAGGGATAAACATAAATATCTATTTCAGCAATGCTTCATGTCATATAGAACAGTTTTTTTCAAAATAGTTATGTGATTTTAAATATATATATCAAAAATCCAAAATATAAAGTCACTGTTCGTAAAGAAAAAAAAAACATGCCTGGAATAAGTTATGAACTGACTGGACTTGTATAAAATTGCAATGGAAATGACTAGTAAAATTACATGAGTTTCACGTTTAGCTATGGTGTCATGCACATTCAATGTGAAAATACAACACTAACATTTTGCATTCTACTGTTTCAAATAAAACTTTTGCAATTCACCCAAGAGGATAGCTCAAATGCTCAGACAAGTAATTTGCCCCCACAAGATCTGAAGTTCGAGTCCCTCTGGGTACCTACATAACAATTGTTATAGTTTCTTGGTCCCCAAATATTATAGGGTTAGTGGGGATCCTAATTTTTTTTAAAAAAAAAAGTGCAATTGCAACTGCAATTCAGAATCTAAAATCTTGAATAATTTTGTTCTAAAATTAGAAGTCGCCTAAGTATGCTACCCTTCCATTTTCATTTTCATTTTCATTTATTCTATTACTTTGAAGAAAAACAAAAAACAAAAGCAAAGTAGTGCAGACTAAATGCTATTTATTGTCATCAGACAAATAGATTTATAAATAGCCAGTAAAAAGCCAACTAATCAAAGAAAAGAATCCATACCTTCACAGCGGGACTAGAGCCAGATCTAGAATCCCATAGTATGAGGCAGGAATCATCACCCACGCTACAGAACTCCTGAGCACTTCAATGCAATAAACAAACAAATATATCACATTTAATAATTTTGAAGGCGTTAATGTTTATTAATGCATCCTGTTTAGGTGAAAATCTAAAATGAGGATACTTCTTGTAAAAAGTGGAGAATGAGAGGGAGAAGAAAAAGCATCATCATTATTGAAATATTAATCACTGGGAGGACTTCGAATTTCAGCTTATTCTATGTGCAGAAACAGTTGAAGTTGTGTGTACTACCAAGGGGAAATAGCTACCTTGATGGGCAAAACTGCACATCCTCTACAGTATCATCATGCCCTAGATAGACACCTCGTGGCCCAATAGAAGGGCTGTCTGTAGGTTTAGAATTACTCCCGCCAGATTTAGACCCATGTTTAGAATTGGTTCCACCAGATGATGGAGATTTAGTGGCTGCTAAGTCTGACGACCCTAAAGTTGAAATATGATCATGAATGCTCCATAAAACTACCGACTTGTCCTTGCCTGTCAAAAAATTACTTCCAATAAGAATCGCATTTGAGAAGAAGGAAATAGATATGTAGTTTTTTTTGAAATAGATATGTAGTTTAAAGTTTTAGTAGTCAGGCACAATCAACTAGCATTTCCAGTCATTTGTAGAATTCAATTTTTGTTTAAATATAACAGTATTTATCAAAAAGCCGTAACACTTAATACTTACTCAAGACTTCATATCCTAACAAAAGAAGGGAGAATACACCAGCAACATGACTAAGTAGAACCCTATTTAACAGTCCCATAATGAAGAATCGACAAAGACAGACAGCATATCAAATATACTTCACTTACAACTTCACCAAACATTATGTTGTGTGTGACCATATCAGGGATTAAATTACGAAGTACATTACACCAAGAAACTCTAACCTCCAGAGAGTACAAAAGGTTCAGTTGGGCACATGGCAAGTGCAAATTCAGCATTATCTTGATGCCCAGTTAGTAGCTGCAAAATAGCAAAACTTAAATCAATAAACACCTACCTGAGAAAAGGGTAGCATATATGTGAATGAATAATATAGCTACTTATATGAAAGGACACTGACTAATATAATATAGCTATCTGAATCAGTAGATAAATTAATATATGTACACATAAGAAAATAGAATTGGAAAAGATAGTCACCAAATCAGGACGGGAATTTGTAGCTCCCAGTACTGCATGGCGATTAGGCTGCGCCTCCACGTCCCAAATGAAGACCTGTTTTACAAATTAAAAATAAAACCCACATTGAGTTTCTATAAATAATAAAGTTCAAACTGTATAAGACAGCCAATTCCTATACTTGAATGGAACTCATAACATTAAAAATAAAACCCACATTGAGTTTCTATAAATAATAAAGTTCAAATTATATAAGACAGCCAATTCCTATACTTGAATGGAACTCATAACATTAGTTCTTACATCAGGACTGTCAGTATGCGTAGCCACTATTTTACTGTTCTGCGGGAGCTCCCTGATTCTGTTCACCTACAAATCATAATTACATATTATCTTTTGTCAAAATAGGTAGTATCATTATTATGATTGATAACATGACAACAAAAGTCATTGTCTAGACAAACGACATGCTAAACTAATCCATAAAACGCAATATAAATAATGTGACCGACACGAGTAACAGCTCAAATCCCTTATGAACAATTTAAAATTATTCACAAAATTAAAACTAATGCGTTAAGTTTCCAATCAGAAAAAATAAATAAATTAGTACTTCCAAAATTGTTATATTTCCTTTATTGTTACGAGGCAATTTACGTTACCCACTTCGCAAATGATGATTGTGAAAATTTAAAGATCTAAAAGGATATAAATGTAATCAACTACAGGAAAACAGCCTTTATTAAAAATCCCTAAATAATCCATAAAAAATAACTTGATATGAATGAAAGATTAAAGAAAAGATGGAAAGGTATTAAAAGATACCATACCTCGCCTGGATGAATAATGGTTTTATACTTCTTCACAAAGGGCGAACGTGCTTCTTCATTGAACTGTAACAAAACAATTAACAAAACCATAAACAAAGCAGTTAATAAACTGGTTAGAACTTCAAACTACAGTGATACAAAGATGGCAAAAAAAAAAAAGAGGCATACTATTTTTTCATCATGGCATCACCTGAGATATGTGTTCTGCAGCAGCAACCCTAGGTTTGACAACTTCACAGTTCGCTATAACCAGTGTATTTGGAACACTGCCATCAGTCTGTGTGAAGAAACAATCATATAAATAACAAAAAGAGACCAAAATAAAGCAAAGTGACAATAAAATTCACTCTTGAAAAATTGCAAGCAGCCATTCCTATTAGTCTTATGTACTATTTAAGCTTTAAAAATTTAACCCCACGAATGGTACATGAAACTCTCAGCTCCAAATACCTATAAGCAACAATCTTTCCTTAAATCGCAAAAAGAACAATTCATTTCCCATCCACGAAACTAACAATACAACCCTAAGAGATTGATAAAACCAAATTAACCAATAAAAGTTACTTATCACTAAAGAGTCAATAAAAGTGTATCCAAATCAGTCCAAAAATAACATATCAAAATAAATAAATAAATAAAACTGGGTAAGGGTGGAAGGTCATCTTTTTACCTGTTCAGAAAGATAGAGACGCTGGCGGTTCTTGTAAGTAGCTTGCTCTAGTTGCGGACCCCATCTATCAACATCAAAAACCAAAAGACAATTTTCAAGTTTGAATCAATGTCTACAAGATAATCTAAACTAAATGCAAAAGAAAAAAGAAAAAAACAATAAACAACTTTTTGAATTGACAGTAAACCAAACAGCTTGAACCTTAACAAGAGCAACGAGTAAAAACCCTAAAACACAAAGAATACCATAACGGCATCAACAACAACAAGGCTTATAATCCACATTCCATCGTTTATTTCTCAACAACATCTTCCATTATCCACATGTTCCTGACTTCCAAACAGACTACATTGCAATCTCGAGTTAAAGAAAAATAAAAATAAATATATATATATGGATGGAGAGGACGAACCGGCAAGAGAGAGAAGGCCAAACGAGATTGTGATTGGCGAGCCAGTCGTAGAGAACTGGGACCAAAGATTTCCACTGGGTGTACCTCTCCTCGACGGAAGCCTCAGTTCCTTTCCCTTTCTCTCTCATCTCCGTGGAGTTACAAAATGAGTGAGTCGGATCAAGCGAGTTGGCTTGGTATTGGTTGGCGTGTGGGCTGTGCTGTGCTGTGCCTGTGGGGTTTCTCTTCTTCGAGTTTTCCCGCCACTTTAGAGTGAAGAAGACCTCGTGGGTTTTCGTGTGTCCCGGGTCCTCACACTGAAGCCCTGACTCTGTCTGTACTATTTATTTACTCTCACTCCTCTGATTCTGACTACCTTGTCAAACTGTAATAATTGAAAAAGGAAAGGTTAACTTACTAGATCAATCATTTCCTTCAAAAATTGGTATTTTTACGAATATAAACAAATATTGACCTTGTTAATCCCTATTTATGAACATTTTGAGAATTGAACCCCAGCCCATCCCATACAATTATGGGTTGTGCCGAAGGTCAGGCCCAGTCCAACCCATAAACCCATTGAGCACGAGGCCATGCCATATTTTAAGGACCGGTTTTTTTTTAAAAAAAAAAATATATATATTTTCCTAAAATGTAACATACGAAAATAAAAGTAAAAATTACACAATATATAAAAAAATTATAAAAATTTATTTTTTTATGGTATAAATAAATGATATCATGGGATTATAAGTTTTTCTATTTCTTTACATATAAATGAGCTTTTTTATATTATATTTTTTTATGAAAAAAGGTAAAAATCTCATATAAAATATTAAATAAATTTGATAAAAGTTGTAATAATAAGTTTCGTGGGAAAGTCAGTGTTGGAAAATTCAACAGAAAAGTTATTATTGTTGGAAAAGTTACCAAAAAAATTATTATCACCGAAAAAATCATTGTCGCTGAAAAAGTCACCAGAATTAGATATTTCAGTTATAAATAAAAAAAGAATCTGTTCTATAACATAACGAATAAAAACAAATAACACAAAATAACTCAAACTGATTATAATTAAAATATAACCGGTTTTAAGAGTTTACTTTTTTATGGCATAAATAAATAATACCATGGAATTATGGATTTTTTATTTTATTTTTACATTTATATAGACTTTTTTATGCCATATTTTTGTAAAAAAAAAATATGAAAATTTCATATTTTAAGTTTTCCCAAAATACATGTTGTATTGTGTCGTGTCTAATTTTTATTTTTCATAATATACTTTCAATGTTTTTGTGTTATATCTTCATAATAAATAATTAATCGTAATAATTTATTATAATATAGTCTTGATAGTTATCACAACTTTAATATTGTTTAATTTATTAAAAATAAAATATTTAACATAAACCTTTTCTTTAATAAAATTAGTATCTTTATTAACTAATCAAATCGTTAATAATAATAGAACGTGTTTCAGAAGAACAATCTTCCAACTGAAGCACACGACCTGGAGAGAAGCAAAAGTCTCTGGCTAAGCAGTGAGCGAGCTTGTTTGCAGATCGTTTGACAGAACACGATTTAACATTGTCTAAAGATAAAAGCAACGCACGAACATCATGGACTAAAAGACCAAAAGAAGATGATATAGAGATTTTACTTTGAATAACTTGCATGCATACCAAGCTGTCTGATTCCAAAATCACTTGTCCCCAATTGTGCCGATCAATCCAACTTAAAGTTTCTTCGATGCCAACCATCTCAGCAACTTCAGCTTTAACCCTCCCCAAATGACTCCGATTGTAAGCCTCCACAACATTGCAATGGAGTCGCGAGCCACACAACCCCACCCAAACTTGCCTTCATGCTCAAATAAGGCGCCATCAACATTAACCTTGATCTTTCTTGAAGAAGGTGCACTCTAATGCTCAACCAAACGACCTCCATCGAACAACGAAGACAAAGAAAGACCCTTTATTTTTTGAGCATCTTTGAATTGATCAAGTAACATCCTTGCTGATGTAACCACATTTGCAGCAGTCCAACTTTTTTGCTACCAAACAAAGTTATTTATGGCACGCCAAATGGCCCAGCTGACCATAACCGTCTCCTCCAACTCGCCTTCTTTTCCTCAGCATTGCAGCTCCAACAGCCAATTGCTGAAATCATCCTCCATATTACTGCCAACATCCACACTTGATTTGTTACAGCAAGCACGAGCATGAACACACTCAACTAACGCATGAAAAGTAGTTTCAGCTGCAGTGAGACACAAGGGGCATTTAACATAAACCACTAAATCATCACCCTATGTGTATATAGATTTTATTAATTTTTAAATAAAGTTATTTTAGATATTTTAATATAAAAATTCTTTTGCAAAAATAAATGATTTTTTTTTATTTTTAAGCAGTTTTTTTCTTCTTGTATTTTTACATAAATCTACATAGGAATTTATATAATAACTAACAGAGCAACCTAAATTACAACTCAAATTCATATAACAATCTATATAAAAATTACCAGAACAACCCAAAATGTAAAAATAAAAAAATATTATATAGAGTAATTGGAATTAGTAATTTGTCAACCATGTTGTTTTTCTAAAAAATGTTCTTACATTTGTTTTTTCAAATAAATGTTTACAGAGTAAGTGTTGAAATTATTAGGGTCCTATGTACTAGTATGTTGTCTTATTTGGGGTTGAACTATGCTTGTAGCAATTCAAATATAGAGGATCTGCACCCATTCATGGTATGGTAATGGTAGTAGTAGTGGTTGCGGTGGTGAAGTTTATTTGACGAGCTCGGGTTTTATAGATCTCGCCAATAATTCCTTAAGCAAATATGCCAACCTTTGATATCTCCCATGAAGCCTTTATTTGTTGGACTAGAGAATATCAATGGATGAGCTCGCTGCATGTTGTTGTCAATTGTTTGTGTTATTGATAGTCAGGATTACTTTTTCTCAATGGAAGGAAATTTAACAGTTTGACCCCGGAGTGTGGCATTAGACAAGGAGACCCCCTATCTCCGTACATCTTTATCTGGGCTGTTGAAATCCTCTCGCGTATCCTTGAGCACGCCCTTGATAACGGTACCATAAGTGGTATAAAGCTAAGCAGAGAGGGCCCCAAACTCTCCCATCTGTTCTTTGCCGATGATCTGATCCTTGTTGGCAGGGCAAACCTTGATGAAGCAAGGGGTATGTGGCATTGCCTGGAAAAGTTTTGTGATTGGTCTGGTCAAAGAATTAATAAGCTCAAAACCTCCATTTTCTTTAGCGGTAACACAAGTGATGGTATGAAACGAGGCATCAGGCAAGCTTTGGGATTGAACTGTGAATTGGGTAACATAAACTATTTGGGACTCCCGCTTTTTAGATCCCGCCAAAAGGATGCAGATTTTAACTTCATTCTTGATAATCTGGTGTCAAAACTCCATGGGTGGAAGTTAAAATCGTTATCAAAGGCTGGTCGTGCTACATTGATCAAATCGGTGGGACTTGCTTTGCCTATTTACACGATGCAGACGACAAAGCTTTCTAAAAAGCTTGCATCTAGGATTGATGGTATGGTGAGGGACTTCTGGTGGGGCTGTGAACAAGGTAATAGAGGCATCTATCTTAAAGCCTGGGACCAGTTGTGCCTTCCTAAGTCCCGTGGGGGGCTTGGATTTAGAAAGACTGTGGAGATGAACCAGGCATTGCTCGCCAAGTGGGGTTGGGCTCTGCTGACTGAGGAAGAGTCGCTGTGCTGTAATGTTCTCAGATCTAAGTACCTTAAGGGTAAACCGTTTTTTGACTGTGAGGTTAAGAGCTCCGATTCTTGGTTTTGGAAAAATGTGGTGCGATCAAAAGAGATTTTAAGAAAAGGGGCGTGCAAGCTAATATCCGATGGGCGAGAGACAAGTATTTGGGATGACCCTTGGGTTATCCACGGTACGGATTTTTACCCTAAGTCTAATTATCGTCAACAACGGGGCTTGGAGAAAGTGTCGGATTTACTGCTACCTGACGGGAATTGGGACACACCCAAGCTCCACAACCTTTTTGACCAGGAAACTGTTAGTAACATCTTAAGAGGCGGTATTCCGAGTGGTCAGGGAAGGGATAGATGGGTCTGGACAAAAGAATCAAATGGTCTGTTTTCAACCAAGTCTGCATATCTTATTTAAGCCCTTGATCGGGCTCCTATGTGCAACATTGCTTCGGCACTATGGAACAAACTTTGGAACTCAAAGATTTTGGAGCGGCATAAGGTCCATTGGTGGAGTATCCTTTCCAATGCGCTACCCTTACGAGCCCCTCTTGCTAAGAGAATGGGTTTTGAGGAGGTTTCCTGCCCTATTTGTGGAGAGGCTGAGGAGACCACAGAGCACTTGTTCCTGTATTGCAACTTTGCCTTCCACCTTTGGCGATCCTCTCCTTGGGGGGTTATGCCTGTGCTCGATTCAGGAGCCCGAATGTGGGACTGGGTTACTTTTCTATGGAATCTTAAATCAAGAGGAGTTGATACTGATAAGCTGTTCCTCTACGCCTCAATTGTGGTAGATACGATTTGGAGGGCCCGCAACGACAAGGTACATAATAAATCAATGGGTAACATTAAACACTATATTGACTCTATTTTGTCTTGTTACACAGACTATGGCTCCTGCCTTCTTTCCCCTCCACAGTCTGTTGAGACTCAGGCTTGGTCTCCGCCTCCGGAAGATTGGATTAAAATCAACTGCGATGTCAAAGTCGGAGGTGAGACTATGTGTGCAGTGGCGATTGCGAGAGACCATAATGAATCAGTTTTGTGGGTGGCGGCAAAAAGGTTACAATTCACTGACCCACTCACTGGAGAAGCTGCGGCCTGTCTTTTAGCCATGGAGACGGCGGTCTCATTACATCATCCTTTTGTTTTAGTGGAGAGTGATTCTGATGTTGTTATCGAGAACCTAAAAGGGGATGACTCTATTTGGGGGATTGAGAACTATGTGCGTCATTGCAAACTCCTCTCTACTTTTATGACTAATTGTAATTTTTCTTATATAACTAGAAACTGTAACTACGCGGCCCATAATGTGGCTAAATGGGCATTTGCCCACAATGTTACGGGCATGGTAGAAATATCTACTATACCTGTTAATATCTTTTGTAATGACCATGAGGTCTAACTCTAATTTTATTTTATTTATAAACGCATTTTTCAAAAAAAAAAGATAGTCAGGATTAGCTCTCTTTTTGGCTTTTCTTTTCTGTTAGTTAGTTACAATTTTGTTACAATGTTAGTTGCTTGCTTTTGCCTTCTGTATATTTCTAGGTTTTTTTTTTTTTTTTTTTTTTTTTTGTAGGTAACTAACTGATATTATATAAAGCCTCAAGCCTTCCCTTCAATGATTGAGCTTCTTTTTCATTTTCTCACTCTTCATTACATTCTTACATGTATCATAACAGCCAA
This sequence comes from Cannabis sativa, assembly GCF_029168945.1. Taxonomy (NCBI): domain Eukaryota; kingdom Viridiplantae; phylum Streptophyta; class Magnoliopsida; order Rosales; family Cannabaceae; genus Cannabis; species Cannabis sativa. The sequence continues at coordinate 41,511,906 of NC_083601.1, forward strand.
AAACTTTTAGCATGTTGTAATCAGGTAGCTGTTTATATAATTTTTCAAAGAGAGACATATTGTTGAGTATGAGGTGGGAAGCTTGTTAATCAAGTATACAATGATGCAGAAGCTTCCCATCAGAAACTAAGTGGAATATTACTTTGAGCTAAAAGAGTGACTCCCATATCAACGACATGTCTATGTTTTCTCACAACACAACCTTGTTGTTGATGAGTGTGAGCACAAGATTATCGAAAGGTGATTCCAAGTTGATGATACAGGTTATACAGATGTAAAAACTCTTTAAAGATCTGTTTGAACATTTTTTTTAGTTTGGTTTCAAACATTAGTTCAACAAATTTGGTAAATTGAGTGAAAAGACATGTGACTTAAGACTTGGATTGCATTGGATATATCCACAAATCTTGTGAAGTCATCAACACAACTAAGATAATACATCAACTCTAGGCCTCTGTTTTACTGCTTCCTCTGATCTTAACCTTCATAATTACTAGGATGCAGATTGGGCAGGGTGCAATGATTACAGGAAATCAACCTCTTAATACTGCATGTTCTTGGGAAGTAACCTCATTAGTCGGTGTTTCAAAAAGCAAAGTGTGGTTGCTCGATCCAGTATTGAGTCCAAATATCGAGCCCTTGCTTTAGCTACCTCCGAACTAATATGTATGGAATCCATTCTCACTGGGTTATCTATTCATGTGTCAACTATTCCTGTGCTATGGTGTGACAACTTAGGTGTCAGTTTCTCTAGTTTCAAATCTAGTTTATCACGCTTGAACCGAGCATATAGAAATCGATGTTTACTTTGTTCAAAACAGAGTTCTTAATAACAAGCTGGATGTTCGATAGGTGGATTCCTCATACCAAATTGCAGATATCCTTACTAAATCTCTTTACATTTCTCAGTTCAACTACCTCAGAGACAAATTAACACTTAAATCAAATGAGTGTAATTTAATGGGTATGTTAAAGATAGTTAGGACTCTCTTTTTGGCTTTTCTTTTCTCATAGTTAATTACAATTCTGTTACAATGTTAGTTGCTTGCTTTTGTCTTTTTTTTAGTTCCCTCACTCTCTAGTATGTAACTAAGGGGCTGTTTGGAATAAGTTAATGCTAGTAAGGGAATTGTAATGTGAAACATTACATTGTTTGTTTGGAGGATTTAGCCTTAGAATGTTATTCCCCTAGTAATATAACTACCATTGGGGAGGGTAATATTCATACCTTAAAAAAGGGTAGGATTGAATTATTACTTTCCATTATATTAATTTGAATAACATTTTTGAATTAATAAATAAATTTAAATACCAATAATATTATCATTTATTATAAATAAAATATTACGATATATATATTTAGTCTGTGAGATCAGTTTTTTTTAATTGAGTTATTTTATATTATTAGCAATAATATATATATTTATTATACATAAATTTTACGCGGATAGTGTACATAAATGACATAGCGAGCAAAAATAAATAACATAGAGATAAAATATATATAAATGTTCATTTTAATTAATAAAAAATACAATAAAAATTAATATTTACTAATTAATAAATATATTTCTTTAATAAATAATTATTTTATTTTTATATGTAATTAATATTAAATAAATATAAGATTCCTGTACTCAACCAAACAATATAATTTAATTAACAGAATATAATTACATATTACTCTACACAGCGAAACACACTTTACACATTTCCCTATAATTATATTATTCTTCATAATATTTCCTATAATTAAATTATTTTGAATATCTCGTACCAAACGGCAGCCTCAAGCCTTTCCTTCAGTGGTTGAGCTTCTTTTTCATTCCGTTCTTTCTTTCTTCATTACATTATCAGAGTTTGGGAGTATATTTATTTGGATTTCATTTTTCCTTTGATGCTTCTTCCTTTTTATTCTAACTTAAAAGGCTTTCATTTTTATTTTTATTTTATTTTTGCATAGAAAGAAAACAAAAGGATTAAATTTTATATATATATTTTTATTTTTAAAATAAATTATTATTTTTTAATTTTAAATTGTTTAGACTAACATAAACATGTCACTTGTGCATAAGATAAATTTTACCAAAAGTAGTTTTGGCAAATTTAACCAACAAAAATTTAAAATTGTGTTAATTTGTTTGTTTTTTTTAAATTAAGTGTTCTGTTAATTGTTACATTGAGAAAGAGCATGAGTTTAGCCGTCGGCGCTGAGTTGGGTACCAAAAGGCCAAAGTAAACTATTGACGGCGGCTACGTGGAAGCGACCCCACAAACCTCCAAAGTTCGTAATGATCGGACCGTCCAACCCTTTTTCTAACCAAATGGGCGGCTGATGGGTCCCACTACTCATCTCGGTCGGTGAAATCAGGTGGGTCCCATTACTTAACAGTTCCCCTGCCTAACTGTACAATCTCATTTTACTTAATTAAAATCTCATTTCAGTTGTTTATAAAATAAAAACATATTCAGTGCGATGCAACTCATCCAATCATATACTGCCAACTCAACAATAAAATGAGAAAGATCTAGTACACTTGCCTCCATATCTGTTATGGTGTATCACCAAGTGCATATCCATTTGTCTTCATCCATTATTTATGACTAAAAGTCTAAAACTATTTTTTTTCTTCTTATAAATATTTATCTTTCATAATTTATCAACTAATAAGCTAATAACATTTTATTATTGATTTTTTTTTAAAATAATAATAATAACATTCTATTGTTTAAACTTTTTTTTTTTTATAAATAGATATAAAGTACAAAAAAATCTACTTACAATTTTTTTTTTATAAATATAACTTACAATTTAAGGTTTTTATTAAACAAAAGGAATATGGGGCCAATAGTGGAACATTTGTTATAGTAATTATAACCAGGAACATTTCAAGATCCACAATAATTAAACCCAGCTTTACTTATGATGCATTCTTTATTTTTAATTTTCTCATCAGGTGTTTTTTTTTTAAACAAACCCACCAGGTGTTAAGGAATATAAATGTAAATAAATATAAATTATTGGTATTTTTGTGAAAGTGATGTACTCAATTATATTTGTTACAAACACATACCTTTTCAAATTTACCCTCTAATTTCTTAATTATTTTTTTTTTTCGAAAAAAACTATCATAACTTTACCCTCTAAGTATTCTTGTAGCCAAGGTGTCTGTGGGCACACATGCTTTTCGTTATTGTTTTTGTCTTTTTTTTCCTTTGTCACCACCATCACATCACTTAAAATTTCAATAAATTTTATTAAAAATATATTAGTTTGTGCACATGAAATATAATTTTAAAGAAAACATCAAATGATTCTTTACTAATAAAATTCTTATTACATGTTTGCACAAAAAACACCAGAATTTTAATTATTATTATTGTTGAGAAGGATTTTTTTTTTTTTGAAGTGCTTGATAAAAATACATGATTATTTTTCTGGGTGAAAAAGGTAAAAAACTGAAAGTCATGATTGATGGTGGAATTCACCAATTTTGATCATCTAATCTGACCCTTTGATCAGCTTAAGAAAAAGGTGACCCTTTGATCTTTTCTTTTCCACAAAAAAAGAAAAAAAAAAGGACTTTAAGGGCTCACTTGACAATATAAATGCAAAAGAGAAAGTTAGATGGAGAGTTTTTTTAAGTTATTAAATATATTTTGAACACTGCGAAAAAATCAGGTCAGATGGTAATGAATTATATTATTTATTTTTCCATTTAAATGATAATTACATTAGTATTGTAATAATAATATGATCAGTGGCGGACCCAGAATTTAAAGTGAGAGGGGGCGTAAATAAATTTAAAAAGATAATATAAAGTGTAGTTAGTGGGATTTGAACCTTTACCCTCTAACCTATTTACCAACTACCTTAACCATTACACCAAGGTTACTATTATGTCTATAAATATCATCTTTTAATACAAATATATGTTGTAACTAATTAAAATACATATACATTTTTTTCTCGATTTTTTTTTCAGGGGGGGCGACTGCCCCCCCTCGCTACAATGTGGGTCCGCCCCTGAATATGATGCCAAAATATAATCCTTATTCCAATTACAATTACAATCTATTATAAAAGTAAAATAACACTTTAATAAAAAATATGTAGTAAAAATAAATTAAAGGTCTACATTATTTTTTTTAATATTTTATGATTATAAAATAAAAATAATAAAATTATTTTAGTTTATACACATTTTATTCTATTACATTCTCATATCATTACTTTGGTTATTGTAATTACGCGTTGTAATTAAATACTATCTTATAAGAAAAACATATTTACGTGTACAACAAAATATATAAATTATATTTTTGATTTAGTACTGTTCAGAATATTTTAAAAATTTATAAATGATCATAAATAATTATAACATATCATTAAAAAAAAAAATAAGACTAAAAAACTCTTTTATATACCTAAATAAATAGCATGTTTAGACTTATTTAAAAATATTACTATAAAAAATGGTATGGTAAAAAGAGTGAGAATTTTTTTAAGGAGAAAAAGAGATTTATATAAAAAGAAAAAAATGTGACAAAATATTTAAGGCAAAAGGAAAAATATTTATATTTATTTTATTTAAAAAGAGAGGCGCTTTGATCAAAGGACAAAGATAGTCAAGCACACTTTTTTTTTTCTTCTTTCATATATTAATAAAAAATAAATTAAAAGAATAAAAGATCGATTCCATAATTTCATTCAATCTGAGATCTTCACTTTTTGTTTCTCTCCTTTCTCACGATCGATCTGCGTTTCCCGCATTTCAAACCTCATCTCATTTTCTCTGATTCCCAATCTTAATCTCTCGTTCAAAATGGGTACTTTCTCTTCTTCTCTATCTGATCTAATCTGATTTGTGTTTTTTTCCCCCTTCATTTATAGATAATTTGCTGGTATATTTGACCACTGACGTTAATTTTTCATGTATTTATTACCCGGATTGGTATCAATTTCATTTCTTCGTTTCTTAATAATTTCATTATGCGTTTCGCCTGTTGGGGTAACTGTTTTTGTTTTGAATTATTTTAGAGTTTATTTAAAATTTGATCATTTATTCAAATAAACCTTAAGTGATGGGGTTTTAGTTTAACTTATTGACTTGTATTGGATTGATATTTTTCAATGTAATGCAGATTTTAGGCTTCTGAAGTATTCTTTCTAATAATTCTGAAAGTTTTGGTTTGTTTCTGTTTTGATTTCGGTAATTATAATTAGAAATTTTGGGATGTTTATTTATATTTAGAGTTGGGGTTTGGCTACCGAGAAAATTTTGAATAGAAAAGAAACGAGCTGTAGAATTTGAAATTTATTCGAGTAGTTGAGGAACACTGGAAAAGCAAATATAGGGTGTTTTGGGGCTTATGAAATTAGTTGGTATTTTAAACAGATTGAGTTTGTTAGATGTGAGCTGATGAATAGTTTTACAAATCTTTATGACTCCACTTGCAGCTAACGAATTACAGATTTGTAATATCTTATTGTAAAAAAACAATGAGACCGAGCATGAATCTTGTGACTTTTATTTTTTCAACCTCAATTATCGAAACCAAAAGATATTCTTACACAAAATGTACTACATTGCTGGTGTTTCTGGTGACACTTTTTAAATTGGTGATAGATGATATCCTCTTGTGTGAAAATTAATGAGAAAATCTTACAGGATGTCAGTCTTTGTAAAGTAATTGTTTCAGATCAATCATCAGAATCTCATGAACTGATAGCTTAATCTCAAGCTATTTGTGCTCGAAGAATTTGATATGTTAGTGCATGACATTTTATTGTGGTGTTTGCTTGTCTAACGTGAACATATATTGCTGTGCAGCAGATGATGGTTGCTGTTCTACTCAGCTTATAGATGGAGATGGTGTATTCAATGTCACTGGAATTGACAGTTTCATCAAGGAGGTAAAGTTGGCTGAATGCGGTCTGTCGTACGCGGTTGTCTCCATTATGGGTCCACAAAGTAGTGGTATGCAATCTTATTTCCTTAATATAATAGGAATTTTAGTGGTATTATTCTTTGACAGTTTGACTAAATTCGACTTTTTGAGCAAAATCTTTTTCAAGCTTTGGGGAATTTGAAGGCTTTGCTACGATATCTGAGACTGTTTTCTTTATGAAGATTAATGATCTGTTTGTGAATGTACTTTGGTACTTTGATCTCTTTGTTTATTATATTCATGTCACATTGCTATTGATGACTGCAACAGGAAAGAGTACTTTATTGAATAATTTATTCAACACCAACTTCAGAGAGATGGATGCTTTTAGGGGAAGGTATGTTTCTCAACTTCCTTTTACAACTTCACTTTGATATATGTTAGAGCTTAGCAAATTGACATTATATGGTAATTTTGGTTAGAAATGAGCAAATTGACACTTTTTGATAATATTTGTTAGATATTAGCAATTGATACTATCTGATACTTTGCAGGTCTCAAACTACTAAAGGTATTTGGTTAGCGAAATGTGCCGGTATCGAGCCCTGTACACTTGTTATGGATTTAGAGGGAACCGATGGAAGAGAAAGAGGAGAGGTGCTCTTTCAAGGCTTACTAATGTCTTTATTTGCGTTATTATTGTTTCGCAACATATAAAATTTAATCAACAATAATATATTAAATTGTTGCACATGTTGGGTGTAAAGTTTTTGCCCCTTTTATGTTTAGAAATTTAATTGTCTTAGGGCATATGCCATATGTTCTGATGAAAGAGGTGGGTTTATATTTATTTGTATGATTTGGTTTATCTTCAGGATGATACAGCATTTGAGAAGCAGAGTGCTCTTTTTGCTCTTGCTGTTTCAGATATTGTTCTTATAAACATGTAAGAAAATTCTTGGGTTTTCTACTGACTTCTATTGCTTATTTTCTGGTACCTAGTAGGCCGGCCATTTTTTTGTATGTGCTAAATTTTTATAGTTTGGGAGATAATCATCTTCAACTACTATATGTAGGTGGTGTCATGATATTGGCCGTGAGCAAGCTGCAAATAAGCCTCTTCTAAAAACTGTCTTCCAGGTCTTTCCCCTGTTCTCTCTTCTGTCCATTGTTTAGAAGCTAGCTCAAATACCAGAACTAATAATGTATTTAGCTTTTATCATTTAATTTTCTTGCAGGTGATGATGCGGTTGTTTAGTCCACGTAAAACAACTTTGATGTTTGTCATACGTGATAAGACAAGGGTGTGTTCCTCTTTTTCGTTGATCTGTATTGTAGTCATGGTTTGAGATAATTCCTGTTGAGAGTTGGGTTTTATAGTGAGATTTATTAATTCTTTGTTTGTTTAATAGACACCATTGGAGAATTTAGAACCTGTTCTTAGAGAAGATATTCAGAAGGTTAGTGCTTTTTTCCCTTTTTTTTTTTCTTTTTTTTTCTTTTTTTGGGTTTTCTATATGTTACTTTTCAACGTTTCTTTCCTTTCCTTTTTTTTCTTCGTCAGATATGGGACTCAGTGCCAAAGCCTCAAGCTCATTTGGAAACTCCTCTGAGTGAATTTTTTAATGTGAGATGCCCTACTCTTTATAAAGACTACTATTCCCTTTCACTTATGAGACACTTTTTATTTGACATTGTTTTTTTTTGTTGACCAAATTCTCTATAGGTTGAGGTTGTAGCTCTTTCAAGTTATGAAGAAAAAGAAGAGCTATTTAGGGAGCAGGTATGGAATTTGCTTCTAATGTGTACGAGATGTCCATACATTGTGTGAAATGTTCTAATTTCTTCTTGCTTCTCTAAATCATTGTTTGTAAATATCAAAAAGAAGATTGTATTGAAAGAAAAGTAAACTAAAGGAAAAGTTGCTGAACTCTTGAATTGTTTTACAAGAAATAGTTTTGTATTGTTGAGAAATGCCAGTGAATGTTTACCTTATCTCTTCTTAGTTAATTTTTACTGTTGCATGCATTGGAAAAAATAAAAAAATAAAAAATACTGTTGCATGAAATTTTTGAAATATTTAAACTAAATTAGTTTATTTTATGAATTTTATAAAATGATAAAGTAGAGATGTCTATTGTAATTCTTGTTGTTTACATGTTGAAGACCTTGGATTGGTTGACGGTATAATTTGTTACACCTGGCTTTCTTTCGCTTGTTGCTCGTTTCTATGAATCAGGTTGCTAACTTGAGGCAGAGATTCTTTCACTCGATTGCACCTGGTGGACTTGCTGGAGATCGAAGGGGAGTTGTTCCTGCTTCAGGGTTTTCTTTTAGTGCACATGAAATATGGAAAGTCATCAAGGAAAACAAAGACCTTGATCTTCCTGCCCATAAGGTAAATTATCGTATCAAATTCCAGCTCATTGCAGTAGCCAGGGTATACTGTGGCTTGTACTGCTACATACAGAAATATTGACATTTGGAAGAGAAATTTTAATAATTCATTCTTCACAGGTTATGGTGGCTACTGTGCGCTGTGAAGAAATTGCCAATGAGAAGTTCTCTGGTTTTTCAGGAAATGAGGTGCCATATTTTCATACATTTACATCTTTTCCATGACTTAAGTTAATTTGGTATTTAAACTTTTGGGAGGGTAATTAATTGCTTAAACAATGATACAGTACTGGCTGGCACTCGAGGAGGCTGTGCAACTTGGTCCTGTTACTGGATTTGGGAAGAAGCTCACTTCAATTCTTGATACCTGTCTGTCAGAGTAAGATTTGTTTGGTTTTTTATGTAAACAAAAATTAATTGCAAGTGTGATTGGAGGATGATTTTTATGCATTTTAGAAATTGACCTCCTTTCCTTTGTGGTTATCCTCAGTTAGTATGCATTCTGCAGATACGTGCTTTATCATTAACAACCATGTTCTGTATATTGACAATTTCAGCTATGGCTTTGACTGTTCCAATCTTTGTCTTGGTTAATAATTAAATTAACTGTAAAAATTTCATTGCTGCTACTTGTTCTCTACTTACACTGTAGTTTAGGGGATAATGTTTGCAACAATATTTTACTTCTGATTAAGAATCACACAACATAATAAATTAGCCAGTGTCCAACGTTTAGGATAATTTCCTTCCAAGCAATAGACCCGGGTTCAACTCCCGGCAGATGCACTTTATTGGTAGTGCTTTTCTTGGCAATGGATTTGAGATGGCTTAAAAGTTCATGCTGCTCTGTGAGGGTAGTTGATTCCTTACTTTCTTTTGGATCACAGATGTATAAAGTCTAAAGCAAGTCAACCATTTCAGACTATTTAAAGTCTTAACGTTATCCTTATCAACTGTTTGAAGAAACCTAAGAAATAAGTCCATTGTTTCTAAGAAGTATTTTGAATGGTTTTTGTACATCAACAAAATCTCCAGTGCAATGAGGTTGAGAGAGAAAGCGATCGATTCTTTCATAGAGTGATGAATGATCGTCAAGTGGAGATCATTAGAATTTGGAAAAAATTGGAAAATTGTTTCTTGTTACCAAGTACTTTAATTAAACAAGATAATTGTGTCTGCATGCCAAAAATCTTTAATTTATTGATATTACCTTCTCAAATACATGAAATGACAGGACTGCTTTGTGATCCTTTTGATTAAGAAACTCATGATGCTCAAGATCTTATTTGCATTTCTTTAATTACTTATTGATTATCTGTTTATTGAAATTAATGTTTAGGTATGATGCAGAAGCTACATATTTTGATGAAGGTGTCCGATCTTCAAAGCGGAAGCAGCTTGAAGAAAAACTGCTACAAGTATTCACTTTTCTGATCTCCAACTTAATCTTTAGTCAATATTTTATAAACTTTCTGTTTGAAAACCACTTTGGCTCCCACCCTTTCATGAAATTTCTCCAGGAATTGAGATTAAAAAACACACACAATCATGAGTGTGCATTATTTTCTTGATGATTTGAGGGTGTAAAATTTTAGGTTTTCACTTTATATTGATCAAAATTCAAAGGGGTGAGCTAATTTGCATGGAATTGCTTTTGATTTGGCTTATTAAAAATACATAACAATAGCATAAAGTACCCCGAGTCATTTCGCAACAAGATTCTATCATAAAAGATACTGGAATTGGGTTTGCTTGTTAATAACACATTACAGAGCACTCTGTGGGAGGCTATTGAGCCTATAGTGTGGGTTTAAGTTAGATAAATTAATTTCACATTGTGAATGTTTCTCGCAATGATTTTTAATTCTCATTTGCAGTCTTTTTCATTGATTGTTATTTTCTTGTCTTTGTTTTTTGTTTTGCTGTCTTGAAGCTTGTACAACCGGCTTTTCAAACTTTGCTGGGACATATAAGATCTGGAACTTTGGATAAATTTAAGGAAGCATTTGAGAAGGCTTTGGATAGTGGCGAGGGATTTTCTGCCGCTGCTGCTGAGTGCTCTCATTCTTATATGTCTCTTTTTGATGAAAGATGTGCAGGTTTGTTAACATTAACTTAAGTTATGGTCAATTACCATAGCAGAATGAAATTAAGTACTTAAAATGAAAAGCAAAAAAAAAAAAAAAACAGAGACTTTAAAATGGTAGGATCAGAGCATAAATATGGGTGGGAACCTAAATTTGAAATGCATTGATGTATGTATTTCAATTTCACTTTTAAGTATTCATAAGGTGTAGTATTAAATTTAATTCATTTTTATGATTCAATATGCTTTACTAGTGGTTTTAAAATTTCATGTTTGATTTGCTAAATGAGCTTGAGAGCAAACCTTACTTTATGTATGTAAATCTTGCTTTCCATTCCCACTACAACATTGACACAAATTATTGCAGATGCTGTTATTGAAGTAGCAAACTGGGACACGTCTAAAGTAAGGGACAAAGTTCGACGTGATATAGATGCCCACATTTCTTTAGTTCGTGATGCCAAGATATCTGAAATTACTGCATTTTATGAGGTAATTCGGTTTATGGCTCGTCTTTAATGTTAGTAACCAACCATAGTCTCTATGTGGTGCGTATCACGAAAATTTAACCTGGTAGTTCATTTTAGATATTTTATACGACAAAAAAAATTTTATTCGTAAGAAAAACGGTGACTAAAATCTCTTTTATGTTTGTAATAAGTTTGGTAAAGTTTTCCTTGGGACTATCACTGATATTAATAACACATGCAGGGCAAACTGAAGGAAGCACTATCAGGACCAGTAGAAGCACTGCTAGATGGAGCAAATAGTGAGACTTGGCCAGCGATAAGAAAACTCCTTCGACGAGAGACTGAATCAGCTGTGTCTGGGCTTTCCAATGCCCTTTCTGGTTTTGACATGTATGAAGAAACAAGAAGTAAAATGCTTACAAATCTAGAGGATTATGCAAGAGGAGTTGTTGAGGCAAAAGCAAAGGAGGAGGCTGGAAGAGTTTTGATCCGTATGAAGGACAGGTGCCTGCCTATTTTGTATTCAAATTTTCTTGTTTACTTTCAGCTTCTATTTTCATGCATTGACATTTGAACTGCTATTAGGTTCACAACAATGTTTAGCCACGATTCTGATTCAATGCCTCGTGTTTGGACTGGGAAAGAAGATATTCGAGCTATTACAAAAACTGCACGCTCTTCAGTATGGCAATATAAATATTGTTAATATTTTATTTTTTATATTAACTTTATATGATCCTGAATGTTTTAACTTTTTAACAGTCCTTAAAATTGCTCTCTGTTATGGCTGCTATACGTTTGGACGATTCTGATGCTGATACCATTGAGACCACTTTAACCGTAGCTTTGGTAGATTCCACTAGTGGTGCCAATAGAGATAGGAGCATTACAACGGCTGACCCACTGGCTACGAGCTCATGGGAAGAGGTATCTCTTATAATTTCATTTGTGTAATGTTTTTGAAGAAGTTCCCAAACCTACTAAGCTATTCCTCTGTGGTTCTCTTATAACAAGACCTCCATATGTATAAGTTTCAAGTTGAGATGTTCTTGTAATTTGTTTTGCATTCAGTTGACATTAGTCACCAGTTTAACCTTGTTTTGGATTAACGGAATCGTTATTTAAGACATATTTACAGTGGACTCAATATCTATCAATTATTGGAATCTCATTCTGTTAGATGTGCTCATTATGTGTAGGAGCTTCTTATGTCTGTGTAACATTGATATATTTACATTGATTTATACAGGTCCCACCAACAAAAACATTGATCACGCCCGTCCAGTGCAAATCTTTATGGAGGCAATTCAAGACTGAGACAGAGTACACTGTATCACAGGCAATTGCAGCACAGGCATGATTCAAAACCAATTAACAATTTAAATCATTTTCTGTTTGCAATGTACTTCATGTTGTTGATTCATAAGACCAGCTGGAATTGTGCGTAGTATATAGATATATAGATACAGTGAAAACATTGACATTTATACAGGAAAAGGAAAAATCTAAAACAGCGATTGTAACTTAGATGCATATATCAACCACATATATGGATGCAGTGAAAACATTGACACTTATACAGGAAAAAAAAATCTAAAACAGTGATTGTAACTTAGATGCATATATCAAACACATGTTTGCTCCTTCATTTCTCCAGTAATGGGTCTCTACTATCTCCAGATAGATTATTACAGTCCTGCACTTTTTTTTTTTTGGCTATATCATTTATATGTAATTTCTACAATTATTGGACTCAAAATTTGTGTGACATCGATGAGACTTTGGATACTGCATGGAATTTATATATATTAATAAATATTTATTTTAACTGCTATTCAGGAAGCCAACAAGAGAAACAACAATTGGTTACCACCTCCATGGGCCATTGTTGCCTTGGTTGTTTTAGGATTCAATGAATTTATGACGCTTTTAAGGTATGCTGTTTCCATCTTTATTGTTTTGCTGGTGTTATGTTTTTGTGCTTGTATTTATTTTCTTGTATTTTGGTTGCAGAAATCCTCTGTATCTGGGAGTAATCTTTGTGGCTTTCTTACTTGTCAAAGCCCTGTGGGTGCAGCTAGATATCTCGGGTGAATTCCGCAATGGTGCTGTAAGTATCTAAATTGCGTTCTTCTATACGTATAGCCTCCTTGTCAAAAGCTAGTTTAGTGAAAGATGCAATTTCATGGACTTACTAAAGTGAAATATTGAAAAAGGCACTACTATTATTGTAGGTTGCATTTACTTATTGAATTATTGATGGTTACTTTAAAAAAAAATAACTAGAAATATGATACCAATTTTAGAAATATTAAACTATTAGATTTTGATCAAATGGTCAATAATAAAAGGGAAAAAACTTTCTTTGTACATTATATCAAAAGTATGTTTATATTAAAAATATCTAACTCTAATTCAATTTTCTTTATCTCTATCAATGATGGAGCAACTTCAGCCATATAATAACCCATTTACTGTAAAAATGAGAGAGAGTTTTTTTTAATTAGATAGCAAAATTAAGTATGGAAAATATATTTTTTCTAATAATATTTATTTATTGGTAATACCCATTAATATTTTATATTTCAACTTAGGAAATTGGTACTGCCTATACCTGTACTAAGATAAATACGGAAACTTCTGCTCATCAGATAAATTTTATTTTGCACAAACTCTACTTTGTATAATAACTTAGTACTACTACTATCTCAATTTTTTTTTGAACAACACTAAATCGCTGTATGTGATTTTGTCATCTTTTTCAATGTTCCTTGCAGCTTCCTGGACTTATTTCCTTGTCAACCAAGTTCCTCCCCACTGTTATGAACATAATAAAAAAATTAGCAGAAGAAGGGCAAGTGCCTGCAGCAAACAATCCTCAAAGGAACCCTGCCCTGGCATCGAAAAACTACCAGAATGGAGTTAATGCTAGTAGTGAGATGTCATCTACCGGTTCGTCCGAAATTACAGAGAATGACAACTCTAGCTCCTCAAAACAAGACTAAGTGAAACGAAGCATCTAATTATATAGAGCAGTTTCCATTTGGTTAAAAGATGCTAGAAAGTCTCTCAAATCGAGGGTTGCTAGTGTTTGGTCCACGTATACTGTATTATTAAGAGTCAGCACTATTGCTGCCATGCAAGGGTAACAGTTCTTGAAGGCATTGATTTTTTTTGGGTAAGTGCCGCATATAGGGGAGGGGGGCTTATGGTTTGTTGTGAGGAAGCCCCCATTAAATAGTTTTCACTTTTTACCAGATAGGTTTTTGTTTCATGCTTTTGTTTTCTTTCTCTTCTTTTTGGGTTGGTTTGTTGGAAAAAGCTACACACAAGGATCTTGTTTAAATCCTCTGCGCGTTTATGTTTGTCATAATGGTGGTTGCATTAAATTTTGTCACTTGACAGTTGTAATGCTGTGGTTTGCTTGTATTTCATTGTAGGAGGAAAAGGAAAATGAAAATTTTCTTATTTATTTCTCTTACTCACACGTACAATTATTTGGTGAAAAGTGGTCATTGAAAAGTGATTGCTGATTTCTTTTTTAAGGCGAAAAAAAATTACAAGTGATGGCTTTAGTTTCGAAAGAATAGGTGATTAAAACATATGAAGACGTAAAGAAAAGATAGTGTTTTAATCTACAATACTTAAATAAAAAGTAGTTTTATTTAGTGATCAAATGAGACCTGTGTCAAAAGGATAAATGTGAATTTTTTTTTTTTTTGAGAACAGGATAAATGTGAATTGAAGTAATATGAACGGCTCACTCACTCTTTGTTACCTTAAATTAAACTATATGTAACATAGTACATTCAAGTATTAAGAATGGATCATTTATAATGTGATGGTATTTATGACTCCACTTCTATAATACGTGGGACATTAGACCTAGTAAGTGCGCACGTTTCTCCGTTCTAGATTATTTATGTAATTTCATTGCTAGTAAAAAAAAATCAGCTGAGAGTCTTCACTCTTCAATTCATTCAAACGAAAATAGGAAATGAAAACCCTTTGGTGGTAGAGTCAAAAAGTCAAAAACTGGCTTGTGGGTCTGAGTCTCAGCAACTTTTTATTTATTATACATAGCTAGTACTAGTATTACTGGCTGCCCTGTTCTTCATTACAACTTACAAGTCACACTCACACACTATTTTGACCCTCAATAACATTGCTTATTGATATTGAGGGATAAGAGCCACACAGGATTAAAAGAAAAATTGAAGAGAAGAGGCAGTGAGGGTCCAAGCCTCCTGGGGTGGGGACCAGAACCAGAACCAGAATTAGGCACTAGGCTTCTTCTTCATTATTTAATTTCAACCCAATTAGGCTCAGTTAATTAGTGCTCATTCAATGCCAATGATACGGGCTTCTTTAACCACTCTCAAATTTTGATTTTAAGGAACATGGGCCCTCCTTCCCCCTTCTAAGCCTGCCTCACCATGCCATCATTACTTGTATTGACGTAATTACTTTGTATATTTTTTAGAAGAGAATTGCTAAAGGGCTATGTTGTAATTCTATATCGGGTTTCACTTAGATTATAAAAAACCGCTAATCAACTATCGAGCTTTATTTCCTAGTAGTGCTAGGCAATGTGGTACTCATAATGCTCTTGTGAGAAAGGAAAAACTTTTGGTAGCTATGACAATCAATTCAATGAAGTGTCAATGGTGTTGTTTTTAAATATTTGGTCAATACAAAAAGTATCGCTATTGGATTTATTCTCATATGTTCTTATCTATATATGTCAATTCTAAAATTTCTAGCCACTCTAACTTGTTTATCTTAACCTAGAAATAGTAGTGCATTATGGAAAATGTGTGATTCTTACTATTCACCAATTTGCGATTTCCCTCTCTATTGTTTTTATTATTATTATTAATAATGCTGGGAATAGCTAGACATATAATTTATGCTACCTCTAGTTTTAGATGGGGTCTTCTCCGTATACAATATTTTCTACCAATAAAACAATATCTTATATATGAATACGAAGAAGATAATAAACTTATCAATTTTATGGATTCTGACAACTGAGCATCAAGGTCATTAAATTTAATTCAGAAAAATGTACTGATAGGGTCTAAACCAGTGATCCATTATCCATCTCAGTTAAAAAAAATATATAAATAAAAAATACACATTCTAGTCCCTTCAATTAAATGTCCTTTTAAAATTGTAATCAAGTCTCTTCAATTTTAAAACAACCAATAACGTGAATATTTCTAACATTCCAACTTCTTCCACTAGTATCCTCACAGCAAGCATTTCTCTTGATGAATTAAATCAGCTTACCTACCAAACTCCAAGTAATTAATAAAGATAAAATCTCTTATTATATGATTATTATGTACCAAATTTAATTAAAGATGAAATAATTAAACTAAGGCAACTTTAAATAATACACGTAGCACCTATTATACAGTAAAAAACATATCAATTAGTAAATAATGTGCTCAGTCTTATCTCTCATGTGTGTGTGTTTCAGTAGAGTTTAAATTGGTCTAAAACGTGGTTTACAAGTAATCTCCACTCTATGAAATGAAACTTACATATAATTCCATTCATATTTTTTTGTGTATATATATTTTATATATGAAAGCAACATAACTTAAAGGGGGTGATGTGTTTCAATTTTTCACCATATAATCTCCAAAATACTTGCTACTCAATGAAAAATCAATATGTGTCAGCCAAAATTATTAATATTACTATTTACTGTACGAGTATAAAACAGATATGTTTTACAGTAAAACTAGTGTTGAAATGCTACCAAATTGCATAAGTAGAACCTGGATGAGTTTGAATTACCAGGAGGAGGGGTAATAGGTAAGTGTAACTATAGAATACAGTTGTGTGTTTTGATTGTGATATAATTACCAGCAGTCCTTTTGTACAACTGGATAATTACTGTTTTCATGTGCATATGCAGCATTGTCTCCACGTGTCAAGCATCCATAGGTTGGAGCTGATCATGAAATAAATACAATCTGACCACCTCTTCAATTCTTTCATCTGCTTCTCTCCTCTACACGACCCTTTGTTTTATTTTGATTTGCTTTACAAATTTTGGTACAGTCTTCTCTCTACTTAAGGAGAGGTTCTAAACTAAATTACTAAAGAGTTCCAACCCCACATTAGATTCTCTTTCTTAGCCCCCCAAAACAATCATAATAATAGCAACAAAAAAACCATTCAAATCAATACTTGCACTCAATCTAGAAATATTGACTCTGAAAGGGCTATGTATAATTGTATATATATGCTTCTTTGATTGAAATATAATTGGCCCCAATAGTGTCAATTCTGGACTAAAAAGCAAAAGGGTATCCTAAATGGAAGAAAGTGACATTAGATTTAATAATCTGAGATTATTTTGAGACATAAACATAAACTGAGATGATGATGAAGACAACAACAAGGATACACTTCTTAAAAGTCTTCTTGCTTTGGAGTTATTTGAGGAGCAAGACCAAATTACTTTCTGAGTACTAAGAAATGTTTTCTCAATGGAAACAAACTTGGAGACTATAGCACTTTTCACAGAAAACTTTTATTACCTCGAAAAGAAAATTTCCAAGAAATAATGTGTTGTTAGGCTTGGCTATAGCCTCTGCCTTTTTAACAAAGTCAAACAATTATATTTCTACCTGAAAATTTTATATTATATAGTTCCATATCTCTCACTAGTGCATATCTGACATGATCCTTATGATGATAAGAATATATATACCACCATATCTGTTTGGTAATGTATATAAAACAATATTTTATGAAGAATATACATATGCATATAACATAATATCACTTGTAAAGCCTAAAATAATATAGCATTGTACAAGTTGGAATGTGGTGGTTCTACCAAAACCCCATGAGTGTATTAATGTTTGACAGCTTGTACATATAAATATATATATTTTAATATTTAAGATGTAGTTATTATTTTCCTTCATGTCATTTAAATGGAGTTAATTTGGATTAACTTTTCTGTAAGAAATTAAGATCATAATAACAAGTGATCAGAGTATAATCCACCACATTCATATTACATGTTGTACAAAGTCAGAAATTGAAAGATTACATTGATCATGTGGTGCTGGTTTGGAGCCATAACAGAGATAAATAATTGGGTGGGAATCATTAATTTCTTTGTTGTAAGCAAATTTCACTACTTAAAAAAGGGTTATTGGGGTTGGTAGTTTGGAGCCTGAAGGTGCATGGGGTGGGTTGTGATTTTATTTATTTTTTTCTTCTAATTTGATTATAAAAATGGATCATTAAAGTTTATAACTTGCTTTGTCTTTTTTAGAATCTAACGAGATCACATGTACAAGAAGATAATAACTCAACTCAAAAATATTTTTTTTATTATTATTATTTAAATTTAACTGAATATAAATATATATAAAAAAATACACTTTCCCATCTTACAATTCAATTTACTCTCCTCCAACACACACATGCACATATATTATTCCTAAGTAGGGGCGGACCCACATTGTAGCGAGGGGGGCAGTCGCCCCCCCTGAAAAAAAAAACCAAGAAAAAAATGTATATGTATTTTAATTAGTTACAATATATATTTGTATTAAAAGATGATATATATAGACATAAGATTAACCTTGGTGTAATGGTTAAGGTAGTTGGTAAATAGGTTAGAGGGTAAAAGTTCAAATCCCACTAACTACACTTTATATTTTCCTTTTAAATTTATTTACGCCCCCCCTCACTTTAAATTCTCATTGCCTAATCGTTCCTAAGTGATTTGTTATTGCTACTTTTACATTTGAATCTCCTATTATGGGATTTGAACCGTGTTGCCAATATATCAGGAAGAAACATTTCTTATTAAGCATCAATAACATTTAGCACCATGGTGATGTGGTGTCTTGCAAATGAAGGGAAATTTTTTTGGCTCCTGAGCTAAATGGTCCTAGACACAAACTTAACTCGCCTATGTTCAGGATTGACCTGCTAATAATATTTTATAAAAGAGTTCTTAAATTAAATCATGTACTAATAATAGTAATATAACATATAAAATGGTGCTAGACTCCTTTTAGCATTTCTCTGCAACTTAGAGCAGAAATCCTAATATAAATGCTCTAAATTTGGTATTTTTTTATAAGAGTAAAAAAAAAATACAAATTTATAAAAAATATGGCATATTGTTTATAGTTTATGTATGTATATATTAATATTATATATTTATTAAAAGACAAAATATAAAGAAAGTAATAGAAATAGTGATGATGTAATGTAAAAAATTTTAGTAAAATAAATAAAGTAGAATTTTGATAATGTATTTTAAAAAGTAAAGAAAAAAAATTGTTGGGAGTGTTCTTTATGTTATGTGATCTGGGGTTGTCTTGTTTCCTTTCTAGTTCCTAATCATTATTTTTTTGGACAACATTAATGGACAAAAAAAATAAGTTTGGTTTATTCTGAAAATAAGAGACTAAGACAGTTTAATTAGCTTTCTCTTTCTTACTTACCCTTTAAAGAATAGCTTAATTAACACTTTGTTACGCTTAAAAGGGTGATTGAAATTAATGCGAACTAAGTCTCTTTATATATGTCTAGAAAGAAACCAAAGAAAGGCATTGACATAATTATAATAATTGCCTCTTCACTAGGTCTGGTCAAGGTTTAGGTTGTGAGTGAGCTGAGGTGTTTGATCAGACGATCAGATCAAGAGATGAGTTAATCCAACGGTCACGCATTCCTAACTCCAGCCATGGCATTCATTTCACCATTTAATGTCATTTCCTGTTGTAGTTCCAGTTAGATGTATACAGTTGTGTACATCATTCTTTCTACACTTTCTTTTCTTTAATTATTATTAAAATAATACTAGGCCGATAATAATAATAATAATAATAAACAGATTTTATTATCTAAATCTATTTAATTTATTAGTACAATAATTTCTAAAATATGTTGAATTTTATAAGTATATAAGAAAGTGTACACACACAAAACAAGACCAACCAGAGGCAGCCACATATAGCTTGAAGACAGTAATAGCAGCAGCCTTCTTCTGTGACTTATTTTCTGAGGCCTTTGTCTGCCTTCAATGGCTTCTTTTGTTGGTAAAACAAAGCTCTTCACCATTTTGGTGTTATGGTTATCCATCTTAGTCTCCTTGGCTCAAGGTTCTTTCTTTTTCTACTCTTGTTTCATCTATCAATACTTGTAATTTATATACATGTGTGAGTTTTATTTTGTTTTGCTTTGCTTTGTGTACAATTTTTTTTTTCATGACTTTAGATTTTTCTTGTTCACAATAGAAAAAAAGTTCAAGGCTGAAATCTCAAAAGGGGATTTTTGTTTTTTTAGTGTTGATATCAAACCCCTTCTCTTTTTCTTCACCATACATTATTATTTTTTTTAAAAAAGAGAATATTTGTATATATTCACTATCCTTTTTGTGGTTTTAGTACTACAGTGGAGAGATCCCACCCACAAGTAGCACGATCAGTTAATAGTTATTTTATTTATTTATTTTTTTAAAGACTTGGCCAAAGTTTTTCACTGGGCATTCCCTGAATTTTTCTTTCAAAAAAGAAAAGACATTAGTAAAGTGAAACAAAGTGAGCCTTTTATTAATTTGCAGGAAAAGAAAGGTGGTACTATGAATTCAAATACCCATTTATCAAAAGAGCAAGCAGTTTCTCATCCCAATCATCGTCGTTTGCATCGAAAGGAAACGACAATCGTTTTGATTACATAATAGTGGGAGGTGGGACAACAGGGTGTCCGTTGGCTGCAACTCTATCACAAAACTTCAGTGTGTTGGTACTTGAAAGAGGAGGAGTTCCTTTCTCCAATGCAAATGTGTCATTTTTACGAAACTTCCACATTGCCTTGGCTGACACCTCTCCTTCCTCTGCTTCCCAAGCCTTTGTTTCCACTGATGGAGTCATTAATGCCAGAGCCAGAGTATTGGGCGGTGGTACTAGCATCAATGCTGGCTTCTACACTAGAGCAAGTTCAAGGTACCTAACTAATTAAATAATCTCCCCTTTTCCTTCACATAATCATAGTTAGTGGGTTGTTAAAATTATTCATCAATATATATTATGTGTAAAATGAACTCAATCAAGATTGGAATCTCCTTTATCAAGATTACTACTTCTTTGGAGAAATAGGAAATATTGAATTTTGGGGAAAACTATTTTATGTGAATACTATTTTATAGGAAATATATTTATAGAATTTGTATAGATGTGTACTTTTCAGAAAGTATGTTTGGATTTGGATAGTGTGGTAATTGAGTAATAAATTGCATTATTAATGTCCCACAGTGAAGGGTAAGGTTACATAGTGTTAGACTTTGATTTAAGTTTTAAGATACGTACGTCCACCAAAAAAAAAATATATGTATTTAACTGCTTAATAAAGAATCTATTTAATAAAGTGATCAGTTTCTTTCTATTAATTAACCAACACTGGCATCATCATCTTCCCACCAAGAAAAATCATTAATAAAAGTTAGTGTTATTCTATTACGTGGCTAGCTAGAAAATACTTGTAGGATGGCTTTTCAATTTGTCTTCATCAAAATATAAATGTTGCTGTTATCTTCCATTTTCTCTATGCTGCTTTCAATTATGTGATAAAATTAACAATGTGTAAACTTATTATTTTGATTATTGAATTCAATCAAAACGGGGTACGTGAGGCACACATACATAATACCCACCGCCAATTAGTATCAAAACCCGTTACGAGTCTTTATATCAAAATTACTTATATAATAATAATAATGATATGACATGAGATGAGAGTGTTAAGGTAGTGATATAAAAATAAAATTATAAAAATAAAGAAAAAGACATTTATGTAAGGGAAGTTGACCTGTGGTTGCCGAACAAGCAGTGGTCCCACATGTAATTAAGGTCTCAATACTCACTACCTCATTCATTTATTGACTCCTAACTGACCTAACCTTTCAACATGGCAATTGATAAATCATGACCATCCATCACATGGCCCCACCTCTACCCCTAACATTCTTTTCGGTATCATATTGCTACTAATATAATTAAATATTAGGTCTCATATAATTTAAGTTAATAACTTTTAAAAAATATTACTAACTAACTAATCGTAAGATACTACCTTTGGTAGTGTTACGCACCACTAATGCCCAGTAATAATACAAAACACAATATCATCACTTATAATTTTGTACACTAAAAGAATATTAAATTAAATTTATTTTGTTATGAAACTAGAGAAAAATACTAAAATAAATTCAACAATCTTAATAATCTCCTAATATAAAATAACTTCATTTTTTTGAGCAATGAACACACTACATTTGATGTGAGTCATAATAAGCTTATGTGGTTGTTAATTATGTGTAAAGACCAGGGCCGGCCCTGGGCATAGGCGGGCTAGGCCTGTGCCTAGGGCCCACCTAGTCCAGGGGCCCAAAAAAAAAATTTTGACCTTTTAAAATTACACAATTTTTTTGCTGATTTTGAAAAATACCATTTTTTTTCTAAATAAGGGCCCAAAAAATAATTTTTACCCTATAGCCCACTACATTTCAGGGCCGGCCCTGGTAAAGACATTATGTTTATTATGCACTCTTTAATCCTTTTCCCACATTAATCTTCAGTTTAAAATAATAACTAATTAAGCTTCAATACTGGTTGTTTCAGGTTCATAAAGAAAATGGGTTGGGATGAGAAGCTAGTAAACGAATCATTCCCATGGATTGAGAAGCAAATAGTTCACAAGCCTGTTGTTGCACCCTGGCAAAAAGCATTCAGGGACAGTCTTCTATCAGTGGGTGTTTCACCTTTCAATGGTTTCACCTATGATCACATCTATGGAACCAAAGTTGGTGGAACCATTTATGACAGGTTCGGTCGCCGCCACACTGCTGCTGAGCTCCTAGCTACTGGGAACCCTCAGAAGCTCACTGTCTTGATTCATGCCACTGTCCAAAAAGTTGTTTTTGACACCACTCAAGGTATATATAATATAATAACATTAACATTTAGTTTAAATATAGTTTGAGTGAGATTTTTAACTCATATTGAATGAACTAAATATTATTACCCTCTTAGGTAAGAGACCAAAAGTAGTGGGAGTGATCTTCAAAGATGAAAATGGGAACCAACATGAAGCAGTTCTTTCGGAAAACCCGGATAGTGAAGTGATATTGTCAAGTGGAGCCATTGGGACACCTCAAATGCTATTGTTGAGTGGTATTGGTCCAAGAGATGAGCTCAAGAAGATGGATATTCCAGTGGTTCTTGATAATGGGTTTGTTGGAAAAGGCATGGCTGATAACCCCATGAACTCAATCTTTATTCCTAGTAAAAGACCTGTTCGTCAGTCATTGATACAAACCGTTGGCATAACTAAGTTCGGTGTCTACATCGAAGCTAGCAGTGGATTTGGTCAATCACAGGACAGTATTCATTGCCATCATGGAATCATGTCAGCTGAGGTAAAAATAAATAAATATATAATTTAAAGCCCATTTAAATTGATTAACTTACATAAAGAACCACACAAACCTCCTCATCATGAACCTGTTTGATCATATATATACTTGTACAGATTGGACAACTATCAACCATTCCTCCAAAGCAGAGAACACCAGAAGCCATTCAAGCTTACATCAAGAACAAAAAAGACTTGCCCCTAGAGGCATTCAGAGGAGGATTCATCTTAGAAAAGATTGCTGATCCTATGTCAACTGGACAAATCACTCTAAAGAGCACCAACGTCGATGAGAACCCTTCTATCACCTTCAACTACTTCAGCCATCCACGCGACCTTCAACGCTGTGTCCAAGGCATAAGAATGGCTGTAAAAGTTGCTCAGTCAGAACACTTTGCTAACTACACTCAATATGACAAGCCAACAATTGAGAAGGTGCTTAACATGAGTGCCAAGGCCAATGTCAACTTCGTACCTCGACATACAAACGACGCCAAATCCTTGGAGCAGTTCTGCAAAGACACTGTGATCACCATTTGGCATTACCATGGTGGTGCTCATGTGGACAAGGTTGTTGATGCCAAATACAAAGTCCTTGGTGTTGACAGGCTTCGTGTCATTGATGGCTCCATCTTTACTGAATCTCCAGGGACTAATCCTCAAGCTACTGTTATGATGATGGGCAGGTAATATATAAGAATCACTACATTTATGTAACTATTTTGGTTTTTTGATGATGGGGTTTTGACTCTTTGTGTAATGTGTGTATTTTCAGGTACATGGGAGTGAAGATTTTGAGAGAGAGGCTGGGAAGAAGAGCTGGTATATAATAATAATGAGGTTAATCAAAAAGACTTATTAGTTAGGAAAGGAGGATGTTGTGAGTTTGTGTGAGGAGTGTTAGATGATTTTGTTGGAAAAAAAAGAAGTCTGTGTTTAATTGATGGTATTCATTTTGTTTGTTGATGTATTTTCTTAGCAAGCAAAAATATGTAAAAATGGAGTGAAAACTTGCTTCGAACTGGTAATTAGTCCCTGAGTCTGACTGAGTCCATATAGTCAGTGCCAGCCTTGTGGCCCTGGGCTATGTGTTGTTTGGTAGATACTATTACTTTTTTTTTCTTTCTTTCTTTCTTTCTTTTTCAAGGTTCTTGAATATGAGAACTGATATTTGAGAGATTAATGTTCTTAATTTCTAGTTAGGAAGTGAAGTTCTACATGGGATTCTATAAGTTTCGATGATCTTGTTTGTAATCTTTGATCTATTATTTATATCTACTACTTTTTATGCTGCCTAATTACAAAAATATGAAGTTTTGATTTCATTTGAAGAATTAACATAGTACTATGAGTGTTTAATTAGAGTTGAATTTTAGTACAAGGGTACAACGTACTAAATACTAATGCTTGTTGGTCTTGATCTTGATTATTATTTTGAACTTGAAATTATTATTTTAAACTTCAGTACAGAAATTAGAGTCATATTTTCTTTTGTGTTGCATAAATAAAAACAAAAGTACTTAGGCAGTGAAAAAGGGATAATAAGAAAAAAAAAAAATAGAACAACAATGCAATTGCAATCTCAGAAAAGAAAGACGAGAACGCGAAGTAAGATGACGTCAACGCTAAGTTTGTCAAACCCTTATAAACTACAAAACCCAGAAAATGACAAATAGGACAAGAAAACGACAACATTAAGAGATATGATAACAATATTGTATTAGAATAAAAAAAATATTGTATTAGAAGAAAACGACAAAATAAAATAAATTAGAATTTAGTTGCAAATAACCACAGAATATTAAACCATCAACAAAATTTGGATAATGGACAGCAAATAAAGACAACCGCAAAGAACCTATATGATACAGCCTACAGAACAACTTTTCTTTTTATTATTCATGTCAAATTTAGTTTTTGTATATATATATTTGGATTAGATAATAAATTTTAAAATAAAAAAGAATCGAAAAAGTATAATTCAAGTGTAGTATTATTTTATAAAAACTTACCATAGTTATAATCTGTAACAAATAAAATTAAGAAAAGACTTTGGAAATTTGGTTTCATTTCTTCTCTCTCTTTTCCTTCATAATTTTTTTTCTTATTATTTTGTAAAAATCCAATGTCCAAACCAAGCTTTATCTTCCAAACACACAGAAATAGAGAAAAAGAATACAAAGAAAATTTTGCCCATCTAAAATCTAAAAAGGCATTATTATTGGGAAGGAAAAAAGAAACAAATATGGATCTTACAAGGGGGAAAAGAAGCCTAATCCTTAAGACAAACACTACTCCAAGTACATAGTTTTATTTAAAACAAGAGAATCCTATTCATACTCAATTTAGAAGACATTCAAGTTTTCTTTGTTCATACTGTATAATATAAATCTCAAGTAAAAAAAAAAGAGAGAGCTGGTCTATCAACTAGAACCTGGCCAAAGTTTTAATGAGAAACCATGCTCACTAGCACTTCCTCTAGACAAACTTTTCAACCTTTGCCAGAACTGCTTTCTTCTCCCTATTCTCAAAGGCCCTGAATTACTTGAATACTTCCTTAAAGACCCGAATTCCTCCCCTTGTTCTACTCCCACTGAGGCACCACTAAACAACTCTGAAGTTGACAATGGCACTTTGTTATCAATGTCACGACTCGAAACAGAAATAAAAAACGAACGGTGTGATTGTGACACTCCAGCAATCTCATGAGAAACTCTTCTGGCCCTGCTATCTGCATGATCAGCCAAAAAATCATTTTGGCTATGGCACCTTGAGCTCAACCCTTTTGCTTCCTCACACTCATTACAAACTAGCTTCAATGCCTGGACAACTTCACCCATGAAAGGGCGGTGACTCACTTCTGGCTGTACACACATTGAAGCTATTGCAGCTACCTTAGACACACTATCAAGTGATATCATTTCACTCTGTATACCCGGGTCTATTATTGTTTCTAAACCTTCTTTGCTGGTTAGAAGTGGACGAGCCCAAGCTACCAGGTTTTCCTGGCCTGGAGGTTGAGACAAGTCCACCGGCTTTCTTCCAGTTAGGAGCTCAAGAAGGACTACACCGTAGCTGTACACATCGCTTTTCACCAGAAGATGGCCAGTCATTGCATATTCCGGAGCTAAGTAACTGAAACAAGAAGATATTAATAGAGAAACTTAGTTGAGAATATGCTGGCGATCAAAGTTATAGAAGAGATCGTACATATCCTTACCCAAAAGTGCCCATAACATGTGTTGAGATATGTCTGTTACCCTCTAATGCTGCTCTGGCCAATCCAAAATCTGAGACCTTAGGTGTAAAGTCATGCTCTAACAAGATGTTGCTGGACTTGAAATCTCGATGAATCACACGTGGATTGGAGTCTTCATGTAGATAAGCTAAGCCCCGGGCTGCTCCTAGTGCAATCTTCATTCGGGCATCCCAATCAAGTGGATCACTTTCCTTATCCACCCCTGAAACCACAGCAAAAACAAAAAAGGTCATAGAAATTTTTTTTCTTTCTCTTCCAACCACCTAAACCCTTTACAAAATAAAACTTGTTGAGTATGTCTATACCGTGTAAATGAGATTCAACACTTCCATTTGGCACAAGTTCATAAACCAAGCAGCGAGTTTGGTCCTCTGTGCATATACCGATAAGTTTGACCAAGTTTCTGTGGTGCAGGCGGCTAAGCATCTCTACTTCTGCTAGAAACTCTTGACCGCCGTGATGATTATCTCTTTTGAGTACCTTCACAGCCACCTTCCTTCCATCATCTAAAGTGCCGTTGTAAACAAGTCCAAACCCACCTTCTCCAAGTATTCTTGAAGCATCAAAGCTATTAGTGGCTCTTTCCATCTCATTCAAACTGAAAATCTTAGCTGTCCCGGCATAAGTCATTGTGCCAGAACTAATAGATAATGACTCAGAACCTCTCATGCTTCCTAACCGTGTAGACCCTACAGCAGCTCCTGTTGAGTTCCCATAGATACATACATATTTAATGTTACTTTTGACTTCATTATGAAAGAAATGCAATAATGTTAAGTGTCTTAACATTTAGATTGCCTAATAAAGCTCTGTACCTGTTTGCTTTTCAAGAGATGAAATCAAAGCTGGCTGAGCATCTTGCTGTTTATGAGTGTGAGAACCAAATTTCAACAGCAAAAACCAAACAACTGCTAAACACACAACAAAGGCTGTGAAAGATGAAACAATGATTACTGCAATCATGCTTTTGCTTAGACCATTATGTTTTCTCCTTGACACATCAACTCCTAAAGGTTTTAATATTTGCTTTCCGTGGTTGTCATGGCCAGTGTATGGCCCATCATCTATGGCAGAAATGCTCAAAGGTGCTGAAGGAGGAGAAGGTGGAAGATCTGTTCAGAGATAAGACCATTATAAGAAGAAATCCATAAAGGTCAGGTCTAATTTATATGGTTGGTTCAATCATCCTCAAACAAAAGCATATTATTCTTAAGCTCACTTAAATCTCAGTTGAAAACTTGATAATGAAGTAAAATTTCTAAACCTGTGTAGTGAACATATAATACTTCATAGGAACCAAAACGTGATTCATTAATCAAAACTTGTCTGCGCCAGAATTTCTCATAGATAGAAAATGCAGTAGTGTAACCAAATTTGACTCCTTTGGGTACCAAGTTAACAAGGACTACAGTTTTCACAAGCTGCTGACTAGCTGCATCAGCTCCCATTATGCGAACTTGGCTATGGTTAAGGTTGACACTGGCTGCAATTTCCTCTGCCAGCTCTGAAACTGAAGAGAAGAATGTGTATATAGCAATTCCTAGGCGGAGTTTAACTTGAATAGGCAAAACACACCCACAAGGTGATCCAGTTGGCATATATGTCAATGGCTCTGTGCATGTAACAGAAGAACAATCTACAAATAAAAGTAAACACATGTGAAAGTATTTATAGAAAATCTTAAAATGTTCATTTATATATATGAATGAAGTAGAACTGGATAATGTGTGGGATACCTGTATTAGGAGGTGGAGGAGGTAATGCTAGAAGAGGTGGTGATGGTGGGGGAGCTTTAATCTTCTTAAGGGATGAACCCAATGGAGATATTGTAGGAGGAAAAATGGGCACTTGCAGAAACAACATAATCATTATCCATATCATTAGTTACAATAAATGAAGTAATCCAAAAATTTAAAGCAAATCAAGGTGAGGTTCCCATACTATTATAGTGGCTAGAGGAGCTTCTTGGTGACTCTGAAGGTGCTGGTGCAGTTGAAGGCCAGATTCTTGATGAAGGAAAGTGAGATACTGATGGACCTATTATTATTCATTTCATAATAGTATTTTCCTTTCCATAAGAAAGTAACATAAAGATGTTTCTTGAAGTTGAAGAATAAAGACTAATATATGGTTGAGGCCTTGTGGTCAGGAGATTCTGACCTTGTTTGGTGTAAGTGGGATGAGTTGGTTTTGTAACTGAATTGTTGAATTTTCTTCTTTTGTGATGGTGATTATTGTATATAACTGAAGGGGAAGATACTGGACCATGAGCCCATTTCTTTGCAGGGGCTCTAGAAGATGACATAGAAGGTGGAATCGCAATACTTGGAGACCTCGTAGCATCATCTGGATCGGCAGCTACAACAATAAAATTAGAAATATGAACACTGGTAGTTGATTATTCTCAGCAACAATATTCAAACTTTGACATTTTAACTGATTCATTACCTTTAGCTGGTAACCATTTGTGGTGAAATGCTTTCTTTGAAGGCAGTGCTACCATCTTTGCATGTGGCTTCTGGCCAAAGCTCAGTGAAGATGTAGGAGAAGAAGCATGATCTGTTGCAACATTAAGCAAATATTTAAGTCTTACTACTCAGTTCAACAACCAACTTTAAGAATAAATAAACATTGTTGCATAACTTTTTTGGTTTTTCTTCATTATAGATTCTGAAAACTTCCCTCATTCTGAAAGGATTTACTTGTACATTTTAAATTTTCATAACGTGATTATTGTATTATCTTAGCATAAACTCAGCTTGATTACAAAATTTCAGTAAGCTAAAGAGTTTACTAACTAACCTGGCACCTTGGAAGATTGCGGACTTGGACTGATATGGTGGATCAGTGATGGTTCTAACACCCATCTTCTCAACGATGGTGAGTCTATTGCCATATAAAAAAAGAAAATCACAAATGACTATCATGCAATCAAATAAACTGCCCTGAATTTGGACTGAAATCATGAACTGCCAAGTCCAGTCTGTGTTATAGAATAGTTATCAAACACAAAATCTACACTATTTTAAAGAAGAAAATAAAAAGCAACAATCTTTCCATGTATATAGATCATAAAAGCATTAACCCAGATCCTTAAATTTAATCTGAATTTAAAGCTCATAATTAACATGTGATCATCAGTTAAGTCATAAAATATCATAAACCCGATATAAATTACACTATTTACTCATTTAAAACACAGTAAAGAAAACAGATTACCTTCAGATCCACGAAAATGCAAGGCATTGGCTGCTAAGCATATTTCCATCAGTAGAAGAATTATCTTCACCCCCATTTTCAAACAAAAGGAAAGCTAGAGAACAGTTCTCAAAATCTTTGACACAGTTCACACTCCATCATCTGAAAGAGAATTAGAACAGTGAAGATGAAGTAAAAACTGGAACCATAACAAGACCCAGAAGCTGAAAATGGCTCACCTTTAAGAACCAAACCGTTCAGTGAAACCACCAAAATTGATTAGGTGAAAATATAAATATTATCAATGTTTTTGTTGTCCTATTGAAACTAAGCACATAAATCTTGAAATGGAATAGTTTGTTTGTTGTCAAGGCAAAGGATGATTAAAGTTTCCTAGCAACTGATCAAGCCAAAAAAAAAAAAGCTGTACAGAACACTAAAAAGACAAAGTTATGTGAGAAACTTTTCTGTAAGAGAGTTGGTGGGGTTGGAGGAAAAAGAGAAGAACAAGAAAGAAAACTGATTTTTTTTTTTTTTGAATATTATTATATAATAATAACTATCAATAAGTGTTAATAATATCTTGTTTGAAAGTGTGAAACACTTTAGATTGAATTAAGATGAGAATGCTTGACTAGTGTTGTGTTAATTGTGGTAGTGGATGATGATATATACTTTCAAAGTATCATATCATGAATCTATTATGTTATTTGGTTTTAATTAATTATTTTTTATTTTCATTGCTCCTTTTCGGTTATGTCCAACTTCCAACTATGACCACGGGTGAGGTAGGTAAAGATGACCCATAGTGGTCCAATCCAATAATCTCAACTGAAAATTAAACAATTTCATATAACAAAGGTTTCAAGTTCTAATCTCCTTTGATTTTTGATTGATTAAATTCTGGTCTTCTCTTGTCTATTATAGTCTAGGTAGGCGTATAAGACCCAACATTTTTGGGTTTTTTTCATAGAAGTGTAAAGCTTGAGTTGATGAGCTTATTATAAGTGAACATTAAATGAAATCTTATTGATTAGTGAATTATATATGGATCATATATGTCCAACTCCCCAAAGTTTTGAAGTCTAAGTTTGGTATCCATTAATCAATTTTGAAACCCCACGTGGCCGGCTGCCTCTACGGTCCAAGACACATCACAAAATAATTGTACCACTTTTTTTGACTCTTCTACTCTTTTTTCCTTTGTTATTCATTTAACATTTTGAATAAATTTTAGTATTTTCTTGTAAAATGTTGTGTTAGGAAGGAAAAAAAAAACATATATAGTTACTACATGAATATTAGTTAATAATTCGTAATTATAATTTCTTTTGCTTTATACAAACAACATCAAATTTAAAATTGACTCATAAATAAAAATTCAATATTTATAAAACTGTCATTTTTTTTCTTATTTTATCAATACATACTCTATTTCAAACTTAAAACATTAAATACTTATACTATTATTTATTAATTTATTGATTAGGTAGAAAACTAAAGTTCAAACACAACATATTTATAAATATTTGACGTACACGAATTTATAAATGATTACGTTAAGAGTTGCATCGATTGTTTTGATTTTTTTTTTTTCATAATAAAAATATAAGTAAAGCTATTTTTTATTTGAATAAATGCATAAAATGAAAATAATGTTGAAAATAATGCCCCCACACCCGAAATGGGAGGATGCCGAAAGATTTGGTAGGTGTTTGTTTGTTTTGTGTTTTGGAGGGTAGTGTTATTGGCCACTGCAGCCTTGTTCCTTTGACTCACTCACCTTACTTCACTAAGCATGGGCTTGGGCTCATCATTTTCTCAATACAACTCCTAAGTTAGTGTCGGTGAATATGAATCTTTTCTATTTATAAATCTTTATAATTTTATATTTTCTGAAAATGGGAAATGAATTCACAATCTTGAGGTAGATCTTGTCTGGAAAATGGAAATTTTGGTAGCTCTTTTATTGTGAGTTGGTCAAATTTAATGGCGCTTCTATCCATGACAAAATTAATGCTCATTATTAGTTAAAATGAAAATGGAGCAAATTCAGTTGAGCCCAAAAATTGTGCTTAATGCTCATTAATCCATGTTGTAATTTAGTATAACCCACTAATTATCAAATAAAAACTTTTGAGTAACTTTTGTTAAACTCCAAAGTGGCTAATCACATCGTGCTTCTCATTAACTAGTGGATGCCAATTGTCAAGTTCAATGGAAGATAAAGATTATTAGTTTAATTTTTTTAGGTGTTAGTTATAATTTTGGTCGTTTAGTAGCCAATCATACATTTACAACTTAATTGTAAAAATCATAAACATTTATACACGTTATCTCATACCAATGATTGATTAAAACTTCAATACTAAAAATATTTAGTTAGTAAAGATAAACGGGACATTTTGTTCATAGATTAGTAGTGTGCATGCTTTTTTTTTTCTTTTCTTTGAAAGGGTGTTTATGCTTTTTTAATAGATAAAAATCTTGTTTAGATAGATGATATCTTCTTTTTTTGAAATGTTTTTTCTCTTGCTAAATTTATGCGACATTATTAATTTCAATGAAATTATTTATTCATTGCTGAAAAAAAAAAAACAATAACAACTCAACATATATTGTAAAGAAAAAGATATATACCACTAAATAAGAAGAACAAGTCATATTGAAAAAGAACTAGAAGTTCAAATTCTAATTCTAGTAATGCCTTAAAAAGTGGCAAGGGTCTCATTTTATCAATTCGATTGGGCTAATTGTTTGGTTGATCAGTGATCTGAGTGTGAAATCTGAATGTGTTCTCTTAAATCTTTCATATGATTTTTCTT
Source organism: Cannabis sativa (assembly GCF_029168945.1). NCBI lineage: Eukaryota > Viridiplantae > Streptophyta > Magnoliopsida > Rosales > Cannabaceae > Cannabis > Cannabis sativa. The sequence continues at coordinate 41,544,495 of NC_083601.1, forward strand.
CACAAATATTTTTATTTTATTGTTTTTTAACTACAACTTATTTATTTTTGTATTTATAATTATAATATTCTATATTTTCTGGAGCAAATAAATATATACAAAGTACAAAACTATATAAGGTTGTTTCATACCTTGGTGGCACCTGAAATTGATGAGAAAATCGGGATTCGCGAAACTTTGAGTTGGATCAAAGATAATCCTTGGCTACACGTGATCTTGGAAAATGATTGTCTTTCTGTGGTGCAACTGCAAGCCACATAGTTTTATTGTTATGATCTTCATGTTTAGCCAAGTGATTAATGATTGTAAGACTTTGTTAAGTTCTTTGAAGGATGTTTATTTATTTTGTAAATCGATTAGTTAATATGGTGATTCACTCATTTACAAGAGTTTTTATATTATACTTGATTGTCATTTCAGTTTAGGGAATTTTCCTATTGATTTGTATTGATTTATTACCCGTTCTAGTAATTGAGTTTAATGGTTAATAAAATGCTGATTTTCTATTAAAAAAATAATATTTCAAAAAAATGAAATAAAACTATAATATCATATGTTAAATTAGGATTTTTTTTTTTATTAATTTAGAAAAAAAAAATATATTTTGGTTTTTTTTTCTTCCCTTTTTCTGAAAATGACAAAGAATGATATCAATATAAATGGCATAACAACACACTACCGAATCCGGGCGTGATTTATATGGAATGATATCAATATATTGACTTCATTTTTGCTTCATTATTGATCGGGCTATTTTCAAAAATATGGGAAAAATTATTAAGGTTATGATAAATATGGCATAAAAAGTAAATACCACTAAATATGGCATTATCTAACCAATCAAACTAAAAATATGGTTTTTTTCTAAAAAAAACCATACAAAACATTAAAAAGAAATCTGAATTTAAAATTCATAAAAAATAAAAACTTAATTAAATTACTATAAAAAATATTAAAATTCCCTTCATATTTATTTTTTTTAAAAAAATAAAACAAATAAAACTATAGTGATTGCCGAAGTTGTCACTCGTCTTTGGAAAAGTCACGGAGTTCTTGTCGACATGGGAAAAGTCGTCTGAGTAGCCGCCGGTGCCGAAAAAGTCGCCGGAGTTGCCGGCCAGAAAAAAGTCGTCGAATTAGCATTGTCGTGGAAAAATCACCAAGAAACCGGTTTCTTGATGTTAGAAACCGGTTCTTGGTGATTTTTCGGTAATTTTACTGGTGACAATGCCAACTCCGACGACTATTCCGGAGTTTGATGTCGGTGCTGAAAAAGTTGCGGAGTAGTTCCCTGGTGTTGGAAAAATCGCCAGCAGTTATTGCCGCGTAAAAAAGTCGTCGAACCGGCATTGTCGCCAGCAAAATCATTAGAAAAATCACCAAGAAAGTGGTTTTTTCGTCAAGAAACTGGTTTCTTCACCAAGAAAGTGGTTTCTTCATCAAGGAACTAATTTTGTTACACAACAATAATAAAGATTATGAAAACAAAACAAAAATGATATACATCGAAAATAATTGAAACCAGCTTTCATCAATCAACCAAATAGAGAAAAAAATATAAAAAAATTACCAAGAAATTGGTTTCTTCATCAAGAAACCGAAAAACCAGCTTTCTTGGTGATTAGCCCGATAATTTTTCCGTGACAATGACAATTTTGACGAATTTCCTAGAGTTTCTTGTTGGTACCGAAAAAGTCAATGAGTAGTTGTCGGTGTATTAGTCGTCGAGTTGCTACCAACGCTAGAAAATTCGTCGAGCCATTGTCGTCGAAAAATTAGGAAAAATTACCAAAAAACCGGTTTCTTCATCAAGAAACCGAAACCGATTTCTTGGTAATTTTTCCGCGACTATGCCAATTCTAATGACTTTTCGAAGTTTATCGTTTGTCGGAAAAGTCGCCGAGTAGCTGCTAGCGTCAGAAAAGTCGTCAAAATTGGCATTGTCAACGGAAAAATCACCAAGAAACCGGTTTCTTAGACTTCAAGAAACCGGTTTCTTAGACTTTAAGAAACCGGTTTCTTGGTGATTTTTCAGTGATTTTTCCGGCGAAAATGCCAATTCCGACGAATTTTCCGGCGCCGGCAGCAACTCCGACGACTTTTCCGGCACCGACCGCTACTCCGGTGACTTTTCCGGCACCGGCAGCAAACTCCGGTGACTTTTCCGGCATCAATGACAAATAAAACTTCCTAAACAAATAAAAACAGTAAATATGGGATTTAGAAACCTAATTACATATATATGGCATATCAAATACCATACAAAAACCTAAAAATAAAAAAATACCATATAAATTGGCCAAACTTAAATGTGCCATATTTATCATAAGAACTTTTAAAATCCCATACTAAGTGTAATTTCCTCTTATTGATCTTTACAGTACAGTCCAGCAAAGCCCATTTCCCTTAATAGGACCTGTTTCCTGCGGCCCAAACAATCCGAATCACCGAACTGAATATATTAACAAAGCCCATTTTCCTTTGAGCACATCAAAGTGCTATAATAACTAAATTGTAAAAATAATTAAAAAAAAATAGTTAAGTGGTTCAAATTAATTAATAGCTCATTGAATAGTGGTGAGCCAAATATATTGGGAAATTTAGATAGTATACAATTTTTATCATTTTTTTATAAAAATACTGTCAAGTAAAATTTTTTACTTTTTTACTGTGTTTTTTTATAAGTTTCATAGTGCAGTATACTGTGTTAAGTTTTCACTGTTGTTCTACTATTGTCTTTTAGTTATTCCACTGTTATTTTTAGTTGTTCTATTTTGTATTTTACTGTTATTTTATAAAAACACAGTATTTTTGAAAAAATTTCCATGTGACAGTATTTTTATAAGTCCTAATATATTTTATATTTTTTCTCTCTCTTGTTCTTTAATTAATTATTTTTAGGGAATATTAGAGGCAAAACTATTTAAATTTTATGATTAGTGACACTTAAACACATAAATCATTTTTTTGTGATAAAATTCTCCAAACCTCACTTATGTTAGCTATTTACTCATTTCTTCAAAATGCTCTGTTAAGTACCACAGTAGACATGCCACAGTGTACACGTGACAAATTTTTAGTGGGAAATATTGACGGCAAAACTACTTGAACTCTATGATTAGTGACACTTAACCACATAAATTGATTTGTTTGTGTCAAAACCTTCTAAGCCTAACTTTTATTAGCTATTTATGTCATAGTATACACAAGTATACTTGTGACAAATTTTTAGTGCTCCACATAATTTTAATTGATTAAATATTTTAAAAATAACTTAAAAATGATAAAAAAAAAATATTGGCGACTAAACGCTCACAACTATTGTTTCACTTGCACTTAATCCTCCAAGATTAAATTTTGGTAGTAAAATCTTCTAAACTACTAAACTATTAGCAAATTTAAGGTGTTGTCTACTACTATAGACTGCTTATGTGCACACTCATGTACACAGAGCTCGTTTATATTGGTACACCTAATATTATTATTTCAAAATTCATTTTAAAATTAAATAAATTGTAAAAATAAAAAATAAAATATATCATAAATTTTGAAATAATTTTTTATTTAAATAATAATATTAAGTGTATCAATATAAACGTGTCACAAGAGTGTACACATAAGCAATCTATATTGGTAGTTAACTGTGAAAAATATATAGCACCTTAAATTTGTATTAGTTCAGTAGTTTGAAAGATTTTACCATCAAAATTTAAGATTGAGGGGTTAATACAAGTGGAATGATAATTGAGTGGGTTTAACCACAAAAAAACTCTTATAAAAATAATTGAAAATACTATTTTTTTTTTTTCTTTTTCCCTCTTCTTCTCTTTCTTTTATATTTTTCTCCCTATTATCCAAATTTCTAGCTGCACTCCCTCTCTCTTTTGTTCTCCTTCTCGCATAGCTCCGGCAAGTTACCTTTAGTCACCTTCAACCCAAACGAACCTCAAAACTGACTTCCCGACCTTACAAACCCAACCTTTCAACCTCCCTTTAAGCCCTGATTAGTCGAACATTGGAAAATTTCATACTTCCTTGTTCTCTTTCTAGCCTCGCTGGATCTAATTCTCCCTATCTCGAAACTCTTCGCCGATACTACCGTAGTTGGAGGGATTTGCTGGTTTGTCCCTGGATTCGTCGTGGTTTGGTGGGTACGTCACAGAAGAAGAAGGAACTGGGGAAGAGGAGATCTGATTGTTTCAGTCGCAGAGTACTTAACAAAGCCTTTTGAACAGAAAGGGTGAATAGCTAGCAAAAGTTAGATTTGGAGGGTTTTACCACTAAAAAATTAGTTTAAGTGGTTAAGTGACACTAATCATAGAGTTCAAGTAGTTTTACCGCTAATATCTCCCATTAAAAATTTGTCACGTGTACACTTATGTACACTGTAGCATGTCCACAGTGGTACTTAACAGAGCCTTTTGAACGAAAGGAGTAGAAGTGAGGTTTGAAGAATTTTACTACCAAAAAGCGATTTATATGGTTAAGTGTCACTAATCATATAATTTTGGTAGTTTTTCCACCAATATACCTTTTTTTTTAGAACTTTGTTTGGCCATTTTTGTAATTTTAATTATATTAAAATATATATTAAGATATAATTTTTAAATGATATAGAGAAATATATGGAGAAGGTGGTGTATGGTGTAATGTAAGTGTGAATAATTAGGGGTGTTCATTGGACTATATCTAATACTGTTAGGCCTATCCATATGTGATCCAATTATGTATAATTTGTTAAATTTTACCATCCGATCTGATCGGATCAAATTAATTTAAATCATCCAATTGATCCAATTAGATTGATTTTATTCATTTGATGTATATCTAATTCGCGCTTATTAAATATTTTAGATCTAGTATTTTTTGGATCGCATCAAATTTATTTAATATTTTAGATCGAGTATTTTATTAGATTTGATTTGATTGGACCCATTCAATTTAAATAAAAAAATTAATTTTTAATGTTAATTTTATATATATTTATCTATAATAATAAAAAATTTAATTATACTAAAACTAAATGAAAATACTATAATCTCTATTCAATATTTATCCAATTACATATTAAAAAATGATATTCAATCTAATCACAAGTAAATATCTAATATGTATGGTCCGTTGTCATGAAATAATTAAAAAAAAAAATAGAACAATAATATTCTTATTTGTATTTATTTGGAGTTCGGACATAGAAAATAAGATCACTCAAAGTTCTAGAAAGTAGTTGAGAAAGGTGAGTTTCGAATTTATTATAATTTTTTTTAAAATCAATGTTTGTTTTAAAATCAATTTTTATTATTATTTTTTGAAAAGGAATCACGGTAATAAATTTTAGTTAAAAAATATATATTTAGAGAGAAAGAAACTAATTGGACTGGCGCACTAGTTGTTAATAATTTTTGCTAACTACTCGGATGCTGAAATAATAATAATAATAATAATAATAATAATAATAATAATAATAATAATAATAATAATAATAATAATAGGTTGTTTTTTTTTTTTTTTTTCCCTTCAAAATATTTGCATTCTCTTCCTAAAATTACACCCGTCATAAAAAAATAAGAAAAAAATGTATTCATTTATGTACAAAATAGTTAAATGAAGGTTTGATTTCTAAAGAAATTGAATATATACAAGTTAGACTTAGCGCTCATTGGAATATGCGGTGCCATGTGATAATAAAACTGAAAATACATACATAATAATGCAAATTTATAGTGAAAGTATGTTATAATAATGTTATAAAGCTTTCCTAAATAATAAATATATTAGTTGTGTAAGGACTAACCTAACTTGTCAAAAAAGTCAAAACTGTATGCAGTTCAAGACTTGAAAAAAAAAAAAAATCATACTTAAAATTATGCTTATTGAAAAAATAAATAATAATAAATTGATGAGAAATATTTATATATTTATATATATATATTTAAGAATGAACTGAAAAACTAAAAGAGATGAGCATATCATAAAAAAATAAAGAATTATAAATTAGGATGCCTCAAGAAAATTGGTAAGTAATTTACTAAAAAGTTCTAAATTAATTTGTTAAGATTTACTAAAAAAATATTAAGCTTTTTTTATTTTTTTATTTTGAGAGGGTACGATTTGATAATTGTTAAAATTTAAAAGATAAAATTACTAATTTACAAAAACACACTAGTATTTTAAAAGAATAATGAGATAGAACCTAACTTAAAGACTAAATTTCTATAATTATAAAAGTCAGGTAGAATTTTTAACAAACTGTATATTTTAAAAGACAGAATCAATATTATCGAAAACAAAAATTGAGAGAATAAATTTACTAATTATTTTTTATTTTATTTATAAGTTGTTGTAACATACGTTAACTATTCTTGTTCCTCATTGAACAAAATTAAGATCATACCCATAGAAAAAAAAAAATCAGAACCGAAAATATTATTATTAAGATTATAGAGAACGGACTTGTAATAAATAGGCATCCAAAAAAAGGAAGAAAATATAGGAAAAGTGGATAAAATTGATAAGTAATGTTTGAACAAACAGATGCTATTGCAATAAGTTTTGGCCAAATACTAATTAATATTAAAGTTTTTTGTGAGAAATTCTGTCGGTGGAGTGTCCAAATAAAAATCACATTGAAAAAGGATCAAAATTTTGCAGGTCAAAATATATTTTGAGATTAATGAGACACAGCAATTCTCGGTTCACTAGTCAAAAAAGTATTAATACAATAATAAAAAGGCAACGAAAATAAAATACACAATTGGTTCTCTAACTATTTATATATTAAATTAATTCATTATTTTGTGAGTAATTAATTAAGGTACTAATTGGTAGACAGCTTGATAATAATAATAAGTTTTAATTAAAAATAAAATAAAAAACAATGGAAGGTAAGGGGAGCTAATTAGCCAATTAGGTGCTTCATTGACTTTTTATTGATGTTTTAATCATTGTAGAAAAGGAAACACCAAAATAAACACAAAATTACAAACTATGCTAGCTTGCATACGAAATTTTGAGCAACATTAAATTTAATTTTTGGGGTTCTAAAATTCTAATTCTTTATATATAGAAATACTTGTTATGAAACCCATAATTTTTGTTAATCATGAAAGATTGTTGGATTGGTGTGCTGACCACGTGGAACCCAGGTATGGAATTGGAGAGGGTTACAGATCACAATCACACGTGGACATCATATATGGGCCCAACGAGGAGAGAGAGTCGGCCCAATAGAGGTGAGGTGGAGACATCTGTGTTTGGTTAAGAAAGCACTGTTCCAACCTCATTTGCCGCGTTTCTCTCACTCTAATCTAAATTTAATCTCATCTATTACTTTTCATATCTTTAACCTGCTACTTCTCTTCCATATATATGTATCTAATATAATAATAATAATAATAATACGCATTAAACTCTTTTATTAAAATATTCACGTTAACAATTTGCAATATTTATTTCTTACGAAACACTTAACAACCTACAATCAATTTTGTCGTATTTTCCAGTGTACATGTAAATATATATATGCACTATTAATTTACTAGTTTCTTAAGATTCTTCATATTAAAACAATATGCATAATAAAGACGCATTATTATTATTATTATCTCAAAAATAGCTAGGCTCCCATTTGCAAAATCAATTTAATCAAAATATTAATTTGGATTGATATTGAAAATTTGAGGATAAATTTTAGAATAATTATTATTGAAATACAATTAAATTAAACATATTTTTTTACATATAATATAATGATGTATAATTAATCTTAAATATAGCATAATGTTTAGAGCGAGGCTGTTATCAAAGAATTGTTTAAGGCTGTTATAAAAGGGAAATTTGATTTTCTATGCTTAGAAAATCAAAAAATTTGATTTTTAAACCAATAATTAAAACCCTAAAAAAACTATACCTTTTTTTTCAAAACCCCAAAAATACCCCCAAACTAAAACTATCTCTCTTTCTCTCTCTATCTAGCCGGTCCCAATAATCCCACACCCCAGGTCCGATGGTCGGACCATGGGGTCCGATGGGGTCCGACCAATCGGACCCATCGGACCCCAAGGTCCGACCATCGGACCTCTCTCTTCCCCTCTCTCTCAAATCGCGGGAAAAAAAAAAAAAAAAAAAATTAAAGCCGGTCGGACCTGCAGGTCCGATGGGTCCGACCATCGGACCCATCGGACCGAAGGTCCGACCATCGGACCCTTTCTTCCTCCCTCTCCAAAATTGCGAAAAAAAAAAAAAAAAAAAAAAAAATTCAAAGGTCCGATGGTCGGACCTTGGGGGTCCGATGGGTCCGACCATCGGACCCCCAAGGTCCGACCATCGGACCTTGTCTTCTTCCCTCTCTCAAATCGCGGGAAAAAAAAAAAAAAGTTTCGGAGCGGGGTTGCTCTTTCGGGTTGGGGTTGGGGTCGGAGGGGTTGGGGTCGTGGTCGACGGGGGTGAGGGTGGTGATCGGCGTTGGGGTTGACGTGGGTGGGTGAGGGTGGTTCGGGTGAGGGTGGGCGGTTGGGGTGAGATAGAGGGAGAGAGAGATGATGCAGAGAGAGAGAATATTGTGAGGGGGGTATTTTTGGGGTTTTGAAAAAAAAGAATAGTTTTTTTAGGTTTTAAATTTTTGGTTTAAAAATCAAATTTTTTGATTTTCTAAGCATAGAAAATCAAATTTCCCAGTAGCACAAAATCATATAATGTGTCAATAATCTTCAATTTTTACAATGACACCGTTACCGCCTATATAGTTGACTAGCACGTAGAGTTATTTTCAATTTATTAAATTTAATTTTAGTCACTTAAATCCAACTAAAAAAAATTATTTATTTAAAAAATTTAATAACAAAGAATTTAGAAACCAAAAAACGAAACAAAACAAATATTGTCCAATTTAGGGCTACTTGACTAAAATTATAATATAAGAAGTGGCTGTAGGAACACTATCAAGGAACAAACCTTTTTTTTTTTTGGTTTAGAACAATTGAACATGCACTTGCGTAAAAAAAGTTGCTGACATCACTTTAAAAAAAGAAAAAGATGTAAAAATGTGCAAAACACGCGCCATAAGCAGAGGTGGTCATAACACATATAAATTATTATAAGAAACAATAATTATTTGTTTTAGTTTTTATTTTTAATTTTTTTAAATAATAATAATTCGGTTATAGTGTTGCTGTCGCTCTCTTCCTATATTGCGATGCCACCCCACCTTCTTCTTTGGCTTCCCCCCTTTCAAAGTTACACCCTTCTTTACTCTCCAATTTTTTCTCCCTCATTTTCATTTCCATCACTTTCTCACTTCCCAAACACCCCCACTTTCCTATTATTCTCTATTTTAGTTTCCCTTTTTCTTTTTTCTTTTTTTTTTATAAGCTCTCCAAAACTACTACTACTCCCCATACCAACAACTTTCCAATTCTTATTCCTTTCTCTCTCTCTCTCTCTGTTTCTCACTATGACAGACCGAGTTTATCCCTCGGCTAAACCAGCCGCCGGAAACGGCGTCGCTAACCCTGCGTTTCCGGCGACCAAGGCCCAACTATACAGCAATGCCCGCCCGGCTTACCGCCCCCAACCTCACCCGTACCGTCGCCGTAGCCGTTGCTGCTCTTGCTGCTTATGGTCCACAGTTGCTATACTCGTCCTTCTCTTTATCGCTGGAGTCGCCGGAGTAGTCTTCTACGTTATGTACCGTCCTCAACGCCCTTCCTTCTCCGTCACCTCACTTAAACTCTCGTACCTCAATCTCACCTCTGCTAATTCTCAACTCAACTCCAAATTCGACCTCAGTGTGACTGCTCGCAACCCTAACAAGCATCTCGTCTACACCTACGATCCTATTTCCATCTCGATTTACTCCGGAGACGTCGATATCGGCGACGCCGTAATTCCGTCCTTCGTCCACGGTAAGAAGAATACCACAACGCTGAAGACTTCGATTGTGAGCAACCGCAGAGCGATCGATACCTCGGCGGCGAGCTATTTGAGGACGAACATGAAGAGCAAGAGTGGTATGCCAGTGAGGGTAACGATGGACACTAAAGTGAAAGGCAGAGTCGCAGCGTTGAAGTCGCCGAAAATTGGGGTTAGGGTTTCTTGCGACGGAATTAGGGTTACTCTACCGACGGGGAAAAAGGCGGCGACGGCATCAACTGCCAAGGCTAAGTGCAAGGTTGATGTTAGAATTAAGATCTGGAAATGGACCTTTTAAGCTTTGAACAAGAATTTTATGAGATTTATTTCCCAAAACAAAAGGTGTGTTTTATTTTTTCGTAATTTCATTTTCAAGATTTGTATTTTTTTTTCTAGTTTAATGTGATTAATTTTGTTATACTTTTTTGTTTTGTGATTTAAATTGTTTTTTTTTTTGTATAGTAATGAAGAGAAAATATGGTGATCGATTGTATTAAATATAGGAAATAATATATTGGTTTATGAATAGTTTTCATTTGTTAAATATATAATTTTGTGATTATTGTTATGAATTCTTGAGTTTAATTTTCCAATTCTTGTTTGATAGTGATTGTCCTCATGTTCCTTTGTATAATTTATTATATATTATGTAAGAACATTATACTTCTTTACAGTTCTTTGTGAAAAAGAATTACTCACATAAAATGAGCAAGGGAAGTATCTTGACTCGTTAACCTTTTTTTTTTTGAGTCAATATAAAAGTAAATGGCCTCTGAGATATATGTATAAAATAAGTCCAAAGAAAATGGTTCTTCAGAGTTGTAGACGGTCATATTAGAGAAAAGATAAATTAAATATAGATTGAATGGTTCTCGTGTCTTTTAAATGACAAATAATCGTGCCAAGAAGGTGGAGCCCTATTATATTGACACTTATTTATACATAATAATAATAAATAAAAAAGCCTTATTAGGATGGTCCTTTAGTGGTTGTCACAAACATGGGAGTTTTTCTTATAATAAAATAAAATTATGGCTCATATATACGTAATATATTTATGTATGACTGTTGAATTTTATGTTTAGAATTTATCCAAGTGTCGGTGGGGGTTTGTTTGTGGTGGGCTTCAAATTCAATTATTGTGGAACTTATATTGTGTGATGATGTGTTTGAACTTTCATGTTTCAAGTAATAGTAATAGTAATAGTGACCCAATTTATCAATTTTCCCTTTTAGAGGAAATTTTCTTTTCTTTTTCAAAATATATAGTATTCGATAAGTAGTGAAGATGCTTTACGAAACATGGGGGGATCACTTATTTTCACTTGGCCAATCAGAATATTACAGAGAGAGAGAGCCATATTATATGTGACCAAAATGTATGTAGAATAATTAACAAAGTATATGATTATTATGATTATGATTTGATTAGCAGGTGAGGAGTCAGTACTGTATATTTATTTATTTATGTGCACTGCATGTGAACAAATTCTATTCTATTATCAAAGTTACATCATATTAGTTCTTTTTTTATTCTTTTGTTTCCACCACATTTTCTCTAAATTAAACTACAATTTTAGTTCATTTATCACCATCAAATATTATTGATTGATGTCACACCATGTTTAAAATTTTAAAACCCTACATTCAAAAAAAAATAAAAATAATAATAATAAATTAGAACCCACTTGATGATTAATTAGTCTTTAAGTTTTGTTTAGTTTGATTAGGATATCAAAATCTGGCAATAAATAATATGAAAACATCAGCACAGTACTGTCTATTCTCAAAAAATAAAATAAAAGATAAACTACTACAGCATACCATTTCATTTTTTTTTTACTATTTTGATTTAATGCCAACGTCCAAAATTAAGATATATCTAATTGTGCTCTAATCAATACTAGTTTAGTATGTAACGCACTATAACCCAAACTTTGGCGCTAGACAATTTTCAATTTATTAATTCGATTAGTTAACTTTTAACTTAATAAATATCGTGTACTTAAAATTTATTAAAAGAGAGATAAATATCTTGTTTATTATTATTATTATTATTTATTTTATATCAAGTTTTAACTATGTAAATCGAATAGTGAAAAAAAAACACACTTTGTAAATCAAATTGGTTGACGGAGATAGAAATTCATGTATTGCATTATAAATAGAAGAGAAATTTGCATTGTAAATACTTAAAATTAAATTTCTATTTACATATAAATATTTAAGTTTAATTTTTAAGGATAATAACAAAGTTATATTTCTGAAACTTATTGGTAAGTGTTAAGAAAATGACCACATGTATTAGGCTATTGTTAACCTAAGTTTTTTGGTCACTTTTTATAGTTATTTTTTTTTTGTTATTATTTTTAAAATAGAATTACGCTTGTTTTCTTTAGTTTCAGGTTTCGACACTTAGAATATATAAACTAGTCAAATTTAAGAAAACGATGATCTATAAAATAGAGAAAATTTTACAAGAAAATAAAGCTGAAATTTCAAGCCTAACTTTGACTATGTTATGTTCAGATTTTGAGAAAAGTTAAAACATAGAAGTTTTAGATATATTTTTCATCTCTCCAACGCATCCAGAATTAGCTTATTTAGACTTCGTATGTGAAAGTTATGTGCATTTTACTGAGAGAGATTGAAGCAGAAAAAATATGTTGTTGTCGCGGCGAGACTTTTGGTGTTCTCACCCACCCATTAAATGAATGAGTGTCGTAGTTTTTATTCTGAGGGAGGTTTCTCTCCTAATTTGGAGGTTTCTATGGATTAATCTTTCAATAGGTTTGTCCTTGGCTTGCTTGGTTATGTTATTCTCTTTTATTCTAATTTGAATAATTGAGGTGTTTCAACCCAATTTTTATTAAAAGATCTTTGATTGATTGCCATTAATAGGTGTGATTTGTCACATATTTATTCGGTACAAAAATCTAACATTCTTTGCATTCTTTTGATGCTTCACAACTGACGACTTATGAGTCATTTAGTTGAAAATGTTGTTAGGTTTTTTTTTTCTTTTCTAATTGTTGTAAACGACTTAGTTAGTCTATTATTGTTGAGCTAAGCAATATCTGCATGTTATTAACTATGTCTGATTTAGCTATTAATGGAAATTTACATTTACCTTCAAAAAAAAAAATAAATAAATAAATAGTGTGGCAAAAGGTTATGTGAATTTGGCATCCCTACTTAGGTATAAATATTTTTAGGAAAATTTTATTTGCACTCTATAAAATGAAAAATACATTCCAATATTAAAAAAATAAAGTAACTTATTTTACTAGTTCATTTCACCAACATAAAGTAAATAAGTTCCAACATAAAGTAAGGGTGTGATTTCTAGTTCATTGAATAGAAGTTGTGGATTAAATGATAGGTTTTTAGTAGTAGATTAAGGTTTTTGCATATTTAATTTTTGTATAAAACTCATTTGAGTATTGTGGAATAAAGTTTATATCTGTTTGTGGAATCTAATTTTAGGGTATTTTTTTAACTGAGTTGTGTGATATTTGATTTAGAGAAAATGACAGTGGTGGTAATGATAGATGTAGCTCTAAATAATTTTTCTAATTTTATTTGATTTAGGAAAAATAGTGATAGCGGTAGTGGTAAAAGTGGTATGGTGATGGTGATAATATAATAGTGGTGTGGTTGTAACACTGTGAGGATTGTGGTCGTGATAACATTGAACATGAAAAAAAAAAAATAATAGAAAAGAAAAGAAAAAAGAAATAGGAAAAAAAATAAAAATTTAATAATGAACTAATAAAAATCTGTCACGTATACATTTGTGTTGGTAGTCACATTGTTGTTAAATTGACCAAAATGTATGAAATACTAAAAGTAAAAATGGAACTAAAGTTTGAAAAATTTTACTCTCAAAATTTCAATGAAGGGGATAGTTGTACCAAACTCAAAAATATAGATATAACTTTATAACTTTTTGTGGTGAAAAAAAATAATTTTTTTTATGGAAAATTGGTTGAGTGTTTTGTAAAAATAAAGTTTATGAAAATTTTTATTTGTAAAATAACTTTATAAAAAAATTTATTAGCGAAATAATTATTTATGGTCACAGAATTGACCATGAATTAAGTGATCATCATGGTCGCAAAGTGTAAAATAAGTGAGATTATTTTACAAGTATTTAAAATGGTTAGTTTTAAATTTTTTTCAATTTGGTTATTTTTTAAAACATAAGAAATAGTATGAAAATTCAAAGCCCAAATATGATTGCTTAAGTGGCCCAAAATAGTAGCTTGCAGCCTTATTTCACAAATACACAAAAACAATAAAAAAATTATAAAAATACGGTTTTATAAAATTTTAAAAATTTTTACGATTTTTTTGATTTTATTTACAGAAAATACGGTCTTTTTATGTTGTATTCTCGTTAATTTGTTGTTGTTGACCGAGGTTTTCGGCAACTAATAAAATATGAATATAATAATGAGCTGTAAGAAAGCGAGATGAAGACTTTTTACGTGGTTGGGGCGTTAATGAGCCTTAGTCCACGAGCCACTGATATTTATGGATGTCTTTAATACAGATTCTACACTTGGGAGAATGTTTCTCTCTTTAATACAAAGAATGTTCTTGGTGAGTTTTTTCTCTGTTTGCTCTTAAGCAGCCAAGATTCTCCGACCCCATTGAATGAGCTTTGAGGGGGTATTTATAGTGTTTTAGTGGGGCAATCCCTAGAATTGTTCTTACACATGTGTCTGTAAGTCTCCATAAAGTTGGGCATTTCCGATGAATATACCATGGGTGATGCATGGTCAAATCCCTAGATGCTGTAGGGTTTTTATGGAGAATGTCCTTTTTGTCTTATGATTGACGTGACTCTTCGCAGAGTAGCCGTCGCTAGACTTAAATGATCATTACTGTAGCGCTGCTGTTTGGGGGTTGTGCCGTCAGACTTTATTGCGTGTTACAGTCCCAACACGCTTCCTCCCATGCGGCATTAAATGCGACTCGACTTCTCGAGAGAGACCTGACACATCCCGGAGTGCCTTTAAGCTATGCTCGTTTCCGGGAGTACCTTGTACTCCGGGTGCATCTTCCGGGACCCATGCGAATAACGCTTCCTGGTGTCATACAAAGACTTAGCAGTTCTTCTCAAGTAATTTGATCCACGTGTCCCTTCCTGACTGGTCCACGTATATTGGGCGATTTTAGGAGCAACATTTACCCCCCAAGCCTTGTTTACTTAGTAAAAATAAACCAAGGCTTGTTCGAGTGTCTCCAGTTGACTCCTTGTTTCCCCAGCTCGTGTCTCGAGCGCGTGGGGGCACATTAAATGATGTTATTTAATGCGACAATACGCTTGTTCGTAGGAATGTTTCCAGCCGCCTCCTCGGTCTTATGATACGACTTGGGGCGCGTGAAGGTGTGTCTAATAATGGCATTAAATGCAGTGATTCACTTTTGCAGAGGTCGATTCGTTTCACGCCCCATGATTGATGCGGCGCATTGATGGTGTCAGGCGGATACTCAAACGTTTGCACCGCCTTAATGGTAGATTGATCTAGCCCGTTGATCTTTTGGGAATTCGAATCGTGCGTTTCCCCTGCCGTACGATTGGTAGGTGAAGACGCCTGTTCCTCATGCATTTTTGCCTATAAAAGCCACCACCTTTCCTTCATTTCGGTTACTTTCCATTCCTTACCATCTTTGCTCGAATTTCTCAGAGAGAAAAATTCCTCAAAGTAGCACAAACCGTCTTAACACTTAAACACTTTCTGTAATCTTCCCGTGTTCGATTTCGCCAGTGCTTCTCAACTCTCGCTCAACCATACCCAGTACCCCCAGTTCAACAATCAACTGTAAGTTTTTTCGCACCTTTAGATACTAACATGCTTACATTTATGTCGTTTGTTTTCTGGGTTCGTACTTAGAGATTCCTGGAGTGTGAGTGTCTGAGTTCTTTGAGTTCTGCTTTTACGTTTTACTGTATTAGTTGTAGGCGTACAGTTTTGTTTAAAGAAGGCCGTGTATCCTTCGTTTAGCAATTGCTTAGGGCATAGGAAGACTTTTCTTTTCCTTTTTGCAAAACCACTTTTACTGCGATTTTACTGCACCCGACACTTGTTCAGGGATTCTCTTTCGAGTTTCCCAGGTGACACGTGTCCGGAGGGGGCCT